>NW_026515774.1:0-88229 GCF_025882075.1 Dioszegia hungarica
CTCGCCCAGTCACCCCCCTCCCGTGACAGCATGCTGCTACCTTTTTTCTGGATTTTTCTCAGATTTACCACATGGGTGTGGTCTCTTCCGCTCTTTAGGATATGGGTGTACTGAGTGGTCGTTCAGTGGCCTGTAATTAGCTCATAAGGGACGGTCAGCAGGTCCCACGCGCCAGTCTTGCGGCTTTGCACGTCGATATGCTCTTCTGAGGTCTTCTCTAGATTCTCTAGACAGGCAACTATTATGCCCGTTTCATTGCGTTTCATCTTGGTTCCGAAATCTCGTGCGAGTGAATAGCTCATATCGCCGCGAAACCCCGTGCCGCTTCTGCATAAAAATGACCTTTCCTCATTGTCGTCATGCAGTATCCGCCCCGAGCAAGATTTCCAGCATTTGCAAAATCTTGCTATGGCAGGATCCTGCAGATGAGCTCTCGGCGCGTCGGGAAGCTTCGCGACGGGGGCTGTACGTGTTCCTCTGCCCTGACTGCACTCCCTCTGTGCCTTCCCTGACCTGTTCTGGCAGCGAGAGCATCGAGACTCTATGTACTGACGCGTCGCTGTCCTGACCTTCACTCCCATCTTTGCTTCACGTTCTCCATACACCTCGCATCTCCGTTCGTCTCACCTTCACATCCTCCTCTCATCTCCAGTCATCTCGATCCCCCACCCATACACACACACTCCTCTCACACCATGGATACCTTCGATGACCTCAATGGCCAAGAGCAAATGATGGCGCTCATCAACGCGTCCACCAGCATGACTCAAACCACCAATGGAAAAGCCAAGCCCACCATCTCGCTCGAGAGAAATGGCCGCAAGCTCGATATCGTGCCCCACCGCATGGTCAGCACCGAGTCAGTCAAGCTCAAGGATGGCGCGCGCGGTATGCCCAAGCAGGCAGCCGCACGGCCCGCCAAACGGACGCGCCTGTCCAATGCCGCGCCGTCTCCTCCCCCTCAGGTCGACGACGATGACTGGGAGTCGGACGACAGTGATGACGATGACGATGACGATGATCCTTGGGAGTGCATCAAGGCGAACGTGAGCCTTGTTTCGACTTCTGTTCGTTCGCGTGTTGAATGCTGACGCGTCTAGATTGCGCTCATCAACGCGCTGAACCCCGATGAGCTCGCATACTCCATCTCTATCGAGTGAGTTGCTCTTCAGCCTCGTTCGCTGTACTCCCCTAACAAGCAGTAAATCCCAAGTGCATACGGCGCACATGGACGACTTTGTCAATGGCCTCATCGCCCTCAAAGACCTCCCTCCGGGGTGCATCGACATCGCCGGGCCTGAAGGCCTGGCAGGGGAAAATCTCGCTCGTGCATACGTCATTGAGCGGCGGATCGAGCATGCGGAGGACGAGGAGGCCGAGGCGATGTATCAGAAGATGATCAAGGGACGGGTTGGGAAGGACGGCAAGACCAGGGGCCCGATGTCAATCGCGACGATGATGGGGGAGGGGACGCTAGAGGAGCAGCTGGCCGATCCCGTCAAGGCCAAGGCGTGGCGAGAGAGGAGCAAGGTCGAGATGGCGCAGATGTTGGAGATGTCGGGGGACAGCGTCAGCGAGGACTCGACCGAGATGAGGAGAAGTGTACAGGTCATGCTCGACGCGATCCGCGCGGATGAGCGGGAGGAGGAAGCGCAGGAAGCAGAGGAGCAGGCCAAGGTCTCGGAATTGTTGTAGGACCTATCGGAAGCGCGGAATATGTATATCTCGGATTGATAGAGAGTCTAACAACGATAGTGTCGCTACACTTCCACGACATCCTCGTCCTCCCCGATGGCCGCTGCCTGAGGCGCAGAGACATCTTCCGCCGCTACATTGACCGTCCCCGCCCGCACTGGCGCATGATCCTTGACCAGCTCCTCGACGAGATCATCCTTCGTCTCCCGTCCTTCGTCCCCTTGGAGCAGGCCGACCAGGCGTTCGATGGCATCTACGATCTACATTGGATCAGTTCGTGTTTCTGCGCCAAAGGGGGACGGGATACTTACATTCCGTTCCTTCTCAACTTTATGCAGTTCTCGGACAACAAGGTAGGCGCCTCTTTTCCGTAGTGTTTCTCGACCAGTGTACGCTGGAGCATAAGCTTGCAACGTCGCATTTTACCCTGAGAAGGATGATACTCACATGTCGATAGCAAGAGCAGGATCTCGACACACATCATTCTCAGAACGCTATCCTGTTCTCGCTGCTTATCAGGCGGGAGGAATTGCAGCGTTACCGGTAATTGCTCCATATCCTGCCTTATTAGCCATGCCGCGCTCTAGTGGCGCCAGACAGACTCACCTCCATATCATACTCCTCGCCACCCATCAACGGTCCCAAGACAGCCGGCAGCACGTCCACACCCCTCACAATCAACCCTTCCTCCCCTACTTCCTCCTTCTCCATCGACGACCCAGAAACCGCACCTGCTCCCGTTCGTTCGAGTCGGACCCGGTCTCCTTCGCCCGCTAGGAGAAAGGCGTGACATCCCCTGTCCAGAGCGATGTTCTTAATAGCGCCAAGACAGCCTCCTCGGCGGATGATATCGGGATGGGAAGTATGGGGCGTAAGTTTCGAGAGAAGAGGCTCGGGCTCGACGGGTGCGGGTGCGTCGACCATGTCCGCGTCAGAGGGGGTGGATGCGTCGGCGGTAGTAGAGGTAGTGGGGAAAGTGGAGGGATTTGGGAAGGGCGAGTAGGGCGTCAATAGTAATGATCTCGTCGCTGGTAGCTGTCTCATAAGTTTTACCCTCAGCCAATGAGGTTGCGCTGTCAAACTCACAGTGGACACATTCGCAAACACGCTCGCCAAGAAATGACACTCCCCCTTCCGCTTCCCTGTTCCCTTCACTACTCCCTCCCCCGCCCCATCCTCAAACGCCTGCACAAGCGCTCTCAGACCCTCCACCTCGACCTCCTCGCCCTGTCCCACGCCGGCATCCGGCTGGTTCAGCATGCGATCCCGGAAGTCGGGATGGCGGAAGGACGAGGCGGACGCGCTGGCGGTGAGGTAGTATGGCGGGTATGTCTTTGACTGGGGTAGAGGAACGACGGGGATTGTTAGAGAGGCGAGAGAAGGGAGGAGGGCGGTATGTGAGGTGAGGTTGGAGAGGAGCATGGAGGTCAGAGGGGAAAGTGGGGAGGTAGGGTTCTGGGCGGATCAGCTTGGCTCGGGATCCGATTGTTAAGTGGATGGTATGGTACACAGTCGTGTGAGCGAGTCGAAGAGGTATGATGTGATGAAAGAGCAAATTTACCGCTGTATAAGAGACCAGCCAGACCAGGTAGTCCCGGTCGTCAGCAATATGCCTTGCCACGGCAAAGCTGTCCGACAGGTTGATCAGCGCAGACAAGGCATCATGAGCGATAACCTGAGCAGGTCAGTACGGTCTCTCTATCATCGTAAGGAGCCGGATGGGTCGCCCGGCGATATCAGTATCGGACAGGTGAGTCCCATCTCGTCCACGCCCAGCTCGCCAAAGAGGGATGACCTACACCCTGGTCCCTACACATCCCCATCAGATCCCTGATTCCCTGGACTTTCCGCCCATCATCTTCCGTCATCTTCCACCCTCCTCCACCCAGCAGTCCACCTCCACTAGCTCCATTCGACTGCGCCTGCCCGGCCGAAGCCAGAGGGGCCAGAATGGAGGGCACGAAGATATGCCTCTGTGCAGCGGTATTCGGGGTGTGCCCGACCAGATTCTGCAGGGCTATTTGCCTTGCTGAAGGGTTTGGCGAGGAGAGGAACTCGAACAGGTCTGTCAGGGAGGCCATGATGAACAAGTAGGCTTTAGGAGGTATAGTAGGAAAGAGGTGGACCTGCAGCTCGGTCTCACCAACTTTTGAGGCGGCGGGTTTCCCACGGTCGTACCACGCGCCGCCAGCAGCCAGCCTGCTGCTGCAAGACAGCCAGCCATACAACACCTCTCTCTCATAACTCTCCCTCCCTAGAATCATCACTGCCATACAGCATACCCTCGCGTACCGACCGCACGGCTGATTTGCGAAATTCACCACATTCGTCTTATATCCAGCCGCGCAGTAGGCACTAGCCCAGCATCTTCCCTCGAGTCCTCCCCCTAATCCCCCTTCACCAAAATGTTCGGCTCGCAGATCAACCGCACCGCGCAGCAGCCTGATATGGCTCTCGCCTCACCTCCTCCCGACTCCATCTCCAAGATGATGTTTGCACCCGTCATTTCACCCCTGGCGGGCGGGACGGACATTCTCGCCGTCGGGTCATGGGACAACAATGTCCGGCTGTACGCCGTGAGGAATGACGGCCAATCGGAGCCGAGGGCAATGTACAGCCACGACAAGCCGGTACTGGATCTGTGCTGGCATTCGGTGGGTTTCTGCTCTGGCTCTGGCAACTGGAAGAACGATGTGAAGGATGGAAATGAGCGCTGACGAGCAGGACGGGACAAAAGTCTACTCTGGCGGTTGTGACGGCGCGGTCAAGTGCTTTGATCTGGCGACTGGCCAAGCGACGACTTTGCACACACACGACAAGCCAGTCAAATGTGTGGCATTCGTCAATACAGGAGGGCAGCAGATATTGGTCTCGGCAGGTTGGGACAAGCAGCTTCGAGTGAGTAGAAGTCATGTCCGCACTGCGATCCGAGAGTCGCGGTAAGATACGGAGAGGCTGTATCTCGCGTCCCTCACATTACATAGCTGATCTCGAAGTACTGGGATGTAAACAACAATCGGGCCATCATTCGACCAGGATCAAGTGGGCCCGTCATGCTCAGCGACCGGCCATACGCGATGGACCATAACGGACAGATCCTCGTAGGTCCACTTCCTGCTTCCCTGTGTCAACTTCAGAGCTAGCTCTAATAGATAGGTCATCGGGACAGCCGACCGGATGATACACACATTCAGATGGAGCGACCCTTTCACGTCAGCCGTAGTAAGTAGAGCCAGCAGCTTCTGCGCAATTTTCCCAGCTGATGACTTCAGTCCCGCGACTCGCCACTCAGATGGCAGACCAAAGTCATCAAGTGTTTCCCTTCGATCGAGGCATACGCTATCGGAAGCATAGAAGGTCGTGTTGGAGTACAGTGAGCTTGATCGTTATGTGTTTCGTGAATCTAGAGCTGACATGACCTAGTTATCCTTTCATGCCGATGGACGACAAAATTAGGTGAGTGAAGATACAAGCAGATCCTCTGCCCCTGTTCAGCGGGCAACCGAAGCTGATGCAGCCTAGCTACTCCTTCAAATGCCACAGGCACGATCTCTCGAACGGCGGTGTTCCTCAAGGCATCGTCAATCACGCGACTACCGTGTCGCATAATGGTGCCATCCTTCCATCGCAATACGTCTTCGCCGTGAATGATATCTGCTTCCACAAGGAGTATGAGACATTCTGTACCGCCGGGTCAGATGGGGCCATTACTTTCTGGGATGGTATGGGACGGACCAAGCTGAAAGGTGAGCTGCTACCCTGATCGGAATGGCATAGGCGCTGATACTTTAGGGATGACGCTCAAGGAGCTGAACAATGGGGATAGTGAATCCAAGCCACCACAATTTGGCTCGCCCGTCACTTCATGCGCTTTTAATTCGAATCACACTATTTTCGCCTAGTAAGTCCGGAATGATTCTGGCAACAGAATCTTAGCTAAGGTTCCAGCGCATTCTCGTACGACTGGTCCAAGGGGCATATGGGCGTACCAACAGCGAATCAGCCAAATCTCGCCCCGAGGATCATGTTACATCCGGTCAAGCAGGAGGAGGTGCAAAAGAAGAAGAAGTAGAGGTGGTATCAGGGGCAGGCGCGAGTTTCTCGACGAGATGAGTATGGGCTACTTGGGGGGGTGGACGGTCGCACGCTCGGCGCGTACTGGCGGGTTACAGAAGGAGAAGGGGTCGTAGGTGTACTTCCGGTCCACTGAGGCAGTTGGCGGCGGAGGCGGTTGGAGTAAATAGCGAGCCACTGTACGTAGTAGGTAGATCACATAGTAGCTAGACACCATGCATGAACTGATAATCCGCCGGCAGGGGCCAGAAGATGGTATCGACTGCTTTATGCCGAGATCGACTACAATTTGCCCGTCTGACTCCGCCACCAGATAGTGGGTGCTAGTTTCCAATCTTGCTTCTGTAGATCTGGGTGGAACACGTCAAAGTCCACACCCTCTAACCGCTTCAAGTATCGCTCAGCAGGTATCTGGATCGATCAGCTTCTGTGCATGAATGACGTCGAAGCACGAGCGCAGGAGGATGAACACTTACTGCGGACAAGAACAACGGCCGTACAGCCTTCGGCTCCACCCTGCCTCCAGCCCCCTTCGTCTCCCTCCGTGCAGTGATCAACTCATCCATCCCCCTTGTCCCGATCTCATAGCATGCATCTCTGACCCCCTTCGCTGCCGCCCCATTCCGGAGCACATCCTCCTCGACGACGCCGTGTCGTTCGCGCACGTCCGCCGGGATGTTCAGGGACCGCTTCGAGACGAGGATGGGGAGTGAGCGGAGGAGGGAAGTGATGCATAGCAAGGTGGATAGGTGGGAGAGGGTATGGGAGATACCGGAGGTGGATGCGTGAGTGGGCGGGAGAAGGAGGGGTAGGGGACCGAGAAGGAGCGATGTGTGTAATGGGCCGTGTGTGGTCAGATGAGATTCGAGAGTTGGTGATGATGGCGGTAAAGAGAGGTTCTTGGCCTATGATTTCATCAGCGAAGTCCGCCCTGTGCAGCTTTGGGGATACTCACCCTGGTATCGATCATTTGGCTCAGATAATACTTCTGGATGGGCCGCTCCCGCCTCGTCTCAGCCAGAAGCACCGCTACTGGATGTTGCGGGACCGCCGCCGCCCCGCCCGCAGTATCCTTCGTAAAGATAGCTTTTAACGCATCCCGCCAGAATTGGAACCGGATCGAAGCGAGTGCAGGCTGAGTGACTGTGGTAGAGACGAGATGCAGCTCGAGCTTAAGTCCGTCAGCTGGTCATCTACGAAGAAAGATGGCTTGCGACTCACGTTGAACGCTCTCCAAGCGAGAAACCAGGCCCGTTCTCTCTTTGGCCAAAAGTAGCTACACAGCCAAGCCTCCGGATCGAGTCTTTGGACGAGGGACGAGCAGTACTCCAGCGGGGCCTGAGGTCCACCTGCTGATGTGGGGACGTTGAGCTGCGGCTTTGAGCCTACGCTCGAGGTGGATGCGTACGTCCGAGATGCGGAGATCGGGCATCGGGCTTGAGGCCTCGAAGCGTTCACGCGCGCGCCAAGCAATGCCGACCCTGGTTTCGAACTACCGTGCTGGCTGACTGCGTTTGTCACTCGCCCGATGATGCTGGCGAGGGGGGAGCGAGACATCTTGTGTGAGTAAGAAGATGGACGATTGATCAACCAAGTTGAGCAAGCTGGAATTTTCGGCTCGACAGCCTCCACCTCGCTGGTCCGTGCGTCCGTTAAATCTGAAACGCGGTGAGGAATGTGGCGCGGGTCGTGGTGTTTCGGTTCTGAATGGTCAGACACGGCGTGGGGTGCTTTGGCGCTTCTTATACCCCAATCGATAGTCATCCATCTGCCGAGTTTCCTATATAGTGCCAGAATATATGGGGATGTAGTGCCAGACTATATACTCTACTTCATAATCTAGCATTCCATTCCTTCCGGCGCTTCATCACCATCCTCCGATTCATCGCCAGCACCGTCATCCTCTGATCCCTCGTCGTCCCCCATCGGCTCATCGATCTCATCATCGTTCTCGCTCCCCTCCTCATCCGGTACAGCAGGGGTGGTCATATCACTCATAGGGTCTCCCGCGGCCGGGATGGTCGGAGCCTCTCCACTCGGCTTGGGACCCGCACCTGAGCCTGAACCGCTGGGCTTCATGTCCTCTCCGCTACCTCCAGACCCAGCAGGACCAGCCGCGCCCGACGGCTTGCCTTCCTCGTCATCGTCACCTTGGGACCCGACACCCCCCTTGCGTTCCCCTCCGCTCATATTCCCTTCCTTCTCCGCGCCTCCTTCACCACCGCCCAAGTGATGATGCTTTCCGTGCTTCCGACCGTGTGCGCCCTTTTGCGCTTCTCGGAGTCACCCCTCGGCTGCCCTAGCGTTCCGAGCACCACCTTGACCGCCCGGTAGATGGGAACCGCCGCCCATCGGGGACTCGCTCTCGCCTTCCCTTTCGCCTCCCTCTTGTTCATCGCCCTGACCCGCGATGGGCCTTTTTGTGACCCCACCCTTGCCCTTACCCCTTCTAGAGCCCCCACCGCTACTGCCAGAAGTGATGTCGGTGCCATTGCCTGCAGGCGGCATATCAGGAGCTGGGCTCATGATTGGAGCATCAGCAGCGGTGATCGAGACCATCCCGCTGGCGGAGGGTGACGGAGCAGAGTTTTGTGGGAAAGGCGAAGAATGAACAACTGAGACTTGGTAAGCCGGCTAATCTGACATGTGAAGCAGAGAGCACTCACGGGTCATCGTGGCCAGCACGGCAAGGAGCCTGACGAACTTCATGCTGAGCTGAATGGGAGTGTGGGTTGGCTTGTGAGAAGCTCCAGTAGTGAGGTTCGGATGGCAGCAGAATGAATGAGGGACGATTTGTACTTGGGTCGGTAGGCTGCCAACTGTACCCTCTCTATATACGCCTGCCATCATTCTAGATATATGACACTCCCTTGTCAGTTTACCCTGCTCGGCCTTCGCTACTCCACTGAGTGCTTCTGTCAACGGGAGGCGATGGCGTCAATCTCTCCTACAGACTGAAACATCGCTCAAAGGCAGCCAGCGTACAAGCGGATGTCGATGCGTTCAAAGGGACGTCTCACCGCGGGGAGACGAGATGGACTGGACTCGTGGTAGCCAGGATGATGGTTGCCTTCCTCTGTCCCGAAGTTTGCAGTGATACCGCCAATCGTTAACCACAGATACTTTCGATAATGTGATGCAACTCGTCTTGTGAGGATCTTTCACGACTTCACATGCTCGTGACCAGCGCCTCCGAGCCATTCACAGGTACTGTCTTATCAACTCCATTTCTGTGCTGACCCCGTTCTGCCCTCATTTCTCGCGCAGCCGCACCGTTAAATAGGCTTCACATCACACTGCTCAACATTCCTTCCCCCGTCCACTGACTTGACGCTTGCTCAGAACCCGCCTTAAAGGCCCTCACCTCATCGACCCACCTCATCGACCGTCATCTGCAGCTGAACTTGGTCGACCTCCGGAATCGACTTCGGGATCGGTGTCGGTCCCGTCCTCTTGCTTGACCCGCAACTGAACTGTCTTCGAGACGACTTCGTCCCAGTCAACCGGTACAGCCCCATCAACGAGTACCCCGCAGTCGAAGGTCAATTCGTTTCTCACCGCAAATCGAATCGAATCGATTAGAGGGTCGACGACCACAGTATCGCCAGTCGAAGTTGCGGATTTGCACGCGGAATTCGTGCACTTCACCGAGAGATGTTGCAGGTCAGGATCAGTCTCCTGGATCTCTTTGATCCACCCAGTCATCCTGTGCAGATGGCTCGTCTCCACAGCGACGAAATTACGCCCAAGCCGCCGCGCAAACTTGTGTGACGTTTTGCTGCCATTGTATTCGTACAGCTGAGCGCGCATCTCCAGTCCGGCATGCGCAGACACCTTTGCGAAGCGGACGAGGTCCTGGCGTGTCAGGTCCACCCCGGCTGCCGTGTGAGCACTCCACTCTGTGTCAGGCGCCCTCCAGCCATGAGTTCCCGACGTGGAGCATTGAATGATGATCTGAGGACTTCAAGGTGTATTCGTCGCCCTTTCATGGTTCTCATTCGGGAGCTCTCCGCCTCCATCTTCAAGGCGCTCGTATCCTGAGGGTAATTTCCACACCATGGGAGCACTGTATCGAGTGGATTACGCGGGATATCCAGGAAGAAGGGTAGTAGGTAAGTACTAGGATCAGTATCTGGATGAAGGAGAGGAGGATTTGGGTACGCGCTCGGGAGCGTAGTGAGCGATGAGTATACAGGGAGTCTGTTGCGCGAATGCGGTAGGGATGGAGGCAAAAGGGGCGAAGAGAAAAGATGGGGCTGACTCTTATCAGCAAGCATCAGAAACTCCACGGACACCGTTTTGTGCTGGCAAGGAGGCGCGAAAGGAATGACTTGGTTTTGATCTGTCTTTATTTCAGGGGTAGACTTCCCAAAGGATTTGCCATCGAGCATTCTGGTGTTTCCATGGGTGATGCATTCTTCCCTCAGGGATGTCGGGCAGGGCATCAGCACGCATATTATAGCGATCTTCGCGTTCAGTCCTGTATGTGAAGAGTGATGGGAAAAGCAGGCGCAGAGCAGTTCAGTGCTGACGGCCACTTCCCATCATATCTGTGGTCAGGCATCTGGCGCTCACCCGAAAATGCTCTATAGGCTACATTAGATTATAGCAAAGTCCTTGTGAGATGCTACCCTAGATCGCCACTGCCACCGCGCCCGAGATCACGCCGACCATCACGCCCACGATCGCTCCTCCCCATCCGAGCATCCCGCTCGATGTCATCGCCTGCGCCGCTCCCTGACTCGCCGACACCGACGCCGAAGCAGCCGGCGAGCTGCTCTGCGCAGCTACCGCATTGCTAGCGCCTACCGCGGCCCCCGCGGACCCCAGATTCCGGGACGAGATGAAGCTCGGTAGTGTCCCGACGACGGGCTCATATTCCGAGCTGGGAGTGGTCGTGTTGTCCGTACCGTCCCAGCACCAGGTGTCGAAGCATGATTGGCAGTCCGCTGGGCGGGTGTTGTATGCCCGGTCGGCCATGGCACAGGCGAGACACTTGGGCCAGGATGAGACGGTGCCGTTGAGCGAGAGAGATCGAAGACCGTTCAGGACAACCTTGGTAGACTCATCCTTCTCGTATGCGAGTTGGTACTGTCTCATCAGCGTCAATTCGGCAACGTCATGCACGAGAAGCTCACGGTAGACGTGTTGCCATAGTATGACCAAGGATAATTGGGAACATAGACGATGAGGGGTGTCGACCCGTTCTGCGCATCACAACCAAAGATTGTTGGACGTTGGTTGAAGCCGCCGTTGATGAACCCATTGGCACTGGGAATCTTGGGCATGCGGATGGAGACATCCTGCGTCTGGGCGAGAATCTCCGCTCGCTCGAAAGTCTGCCGCAGGGCAGTACCGTTCGGCCACGAGTAGGTGGTGTCGGCGGAAGAGTCAAAGGCAATGATGGCGTCGACGTTGCGGTAGGGGATGAGGAGGGGTTCAATGGGGATATTTTGGTTGGTCAGGCCAGCATCGACGAGGGTGATGTAAGGGAAGTCCGCGATCTGGACCAGTCAGCTGGAGTCTTCGTGCAGGGTGAGATATGGCTTACAGGGTTGGTATCGGGATTCCAGTTCGCGAAGGAGTTCGGGAACAGAGCGACATCGTTGTCCTGCTCCCCAATGTCCTTCAAGATCGACTCGATGGCGTCGACGATGATGCTAGAGGCATTGGATGCGGTGAGGGTAAGAAGGGCGCCAGAGAAAAGGGTAGACGAAGTACCAGCGGCGAAGCTGATATGTCAGCTATGATCTGTGCAGCAAACGGGAGGATCAAGCTCACGACAGCTGATCAAACCCCTTGTAGCAGGAGCCGTTGAGCTGCCCGTTGTTGAGGGAACTCCCAAGGTACTCGATCGGAGTGAACGCTCCCCGGACTTTGCGCTGACTCCCGAATGCCCATGAACCGAACTCATAAGGCGTCATCTCGTAGACGGAAGCGTTGCCCGGGATGACGATCTCATTCAGCTCACGCCTGTTCTTTAGCTTATGCTCTTAGAAGTATCATGGCAAAACGCTTACTCGGCTGCAATGATGATAGGCATGGGCAGACTCCCGTTGGCCAAGCCCGGCACTTTGGAAGGGAGCTGAGCGATGGTATAGTTTGGCGAGTTGCCGAGATGGTATTGAGATGGGAGAAGGTGGTCTCCGAGCGCGAGTGACCAGTAGTCCGTCTATTATGATCAGCGCTTGAACAGTTGAAGAGCTGGGAATGGTGGGGATGGAGCTCACGATTTGCGTCGCAAACCCAGCATTCGCCTTGGCCCTGACATTCGATACCATGTTGTAATAGAAGGACAATTTGCCATCGTCGGGTATGACCAAGTTGGACTCAAGGTTCCACACCTGCAGTCATCAGCACGGTGAGAAACGAAGATTTGATGCAGACGTACATCGTTGATGAGTTCCGTCGGCAGCCTGCCGTTGTTCGCCATCATCGTCGTAGTAGCCCAACTTCCTCCGCTCAGACCTGCCTGATAGGTAACGCCTTCGTACCATCCTCCAATCCCACTCGCAGCCGCCTCGGAGGACTGGTTCATCGTCGCCATCACACCACCAGATCCGACCCTGTCACATCAGCGTTTGATCCCAGCAACGGTATCTGAATGACGTACTGCATAGCCCGGTACCCACCTCCGCTCAGAGCGAAGCCTATGACCGGTGTCCGGTTCGGCTGAGGCAGGCCGACTCGTGCGAGCTGTTTGTTGATCGCAGGATTGAGGTAGGGTTTGCGTTGAGCCAAGTACGCTTGCTCTCCAACTCCAAGAGACTGGACAGTCAGCTCAGATGCCCCTCAATAGCTGTCACTTGGCTAGACTTACATCTGCTGATCGGACCCAGTTCCAACCGGTCGGACATGGCACCTGATATGGCGCATATTCATCGCCACCACCCAGCAACTGCCTTTCTTGCGGCGAGAGCAAAGTATCCAGATCCACCTTTCCACCGTCCCGTGTCTGCTCCTCTATGTCTTTGACGAGACGGAGAGCAAGGGCTCGCTTGGCAATTCTCCGAAATTCTGCGTCGGCGTTGGGAGATGAGGGTAGGGCAAAGGCGAGGGAGTTGAGGAGGACGAGGGGGAGGATAGCGTTGACGAGCATGATGCTGAAGATATCTCTATAGCGAACTCAGAGGAAGGTGTAGATGATACTGCTTCTGTCAGCGTCGAGCCCGTTTCCCTGCGACCACTCGCACTCACGTCTGAGACTAGAAAGTAAAGTTTGATGTGAAACCAAACAAAGCGATCGTTTGCCACCTTAGCTCTGAGTGATGCAAGTGTCCTTTCAACTCCGACGATACGAGTTGGCTGGGCGAAAGAGGACGGTCAGTGAGAAAGGAAGACCTCGCTGCCCTTACTTATACGTGCGAGGTCGCTGCAAACATCTGCACAGCCTACGAAGTCAAAGCGATGATGTCGCTCAAGTTGCGTAAACGGCGTTGCGGGCTTGGGCAAACCGATGAAGGGGGCCCACAAGACGGCGGCCGGATGATCGAAGCTCAAGTACGCGCATGTAGAGGAGGTGCATCCTGCAGCCTTGTACATGCAGAGGGATGTGGGTGTGCATGCACGAGAGTGAGCGGGAATGCATGCGGCCAATAGCTGAGACCGGAAATGCCCCGAAAATCCGACCGGCCGGACGTCGTAAGCTGAATTTCCGGCTTGTTTCGGTCGTTACTCGAGCGTTGACTTCCTCCTCATTCCTCTCATCTCTTGCGAAGGCATCGCGACCACTGAGCCGCTCTCCGCGATGTGCAGCGCTTATTATACCGTCGCGGACGCTCTGTCACGCTACCGCCACATCTCACGATGACTCACAGATCCGCATGTCGGATCCGCTACGCGTGGAAGTGTCTCACCTTCGCCACTGTCCATTCGTTTTTGACTCACCTTAGCTCAGCAAGTCGACTCGGCATGCAGATATAGCCGGAATGCTCGCCACCTTGTTGGGTTGACTAGGTCTGAGCCCTCGTCTTCTCTCTTCTCTCTTGCCTCTCATCTTCTCTCCTCACCCTTCCCCTTCTACTCCCTCGTCTTCTCATTCCCCTCTTCCTGTCTTTAACAGATACACAGCAGAGACGCGCCTAAGCTTCACTGGTGAGTCATGATCTCTTCTTGTATCTCTCACGCCCTTCTCGCCACCATCCTCCCCGCACTTGCCCTGCCTGCTTCTCTTGTCGCTCCCGACACAATCCATATCATGGGGTTAGCTGACACCGCAGCATCGTCCTGAACCTCCCTCCCGGACTGCCCCCTTCGAGCAGCCCTCCTCCATCCAACCCCACAATGACCGAGACTGCTCCGCTCAACAAGCGGTCGGCGTCGTCGGCATCTCTAGATTCCCTCCTCAGCCCAAGCTCCCCCGTCCGTCCCGCCGCCGCTTCAAACAGCCGTCCCGCGGCCAAACGCCCCCGGATCGATCAGGACTGGGACCCAAATCAGCCCTTGCCCGATGGGGTGCACATTTCGGCCGGCGGCGGCAGGCCGAAAGCTAGTGCACCCGGGACTGAGTTCCGCGGGATAACAGACAATGGGCATACAACACATCCTATTGGCCGCTCGAGCCGCCTGTACCCCGCAGGGAAAGAGCCTTTCGCTTCACATTTCCCCCCGGTTTCACTACGCCCATACTCCCGTCGGTGGCCTCCTCCCACCATCGTCCCTCCCCGACCCAAGCCCATTCTCCCTGCCTTCACCTTCCGAGCCGGACCGTACACTGGACCGGGATACCCTCAGCCGGCGTCCCGCTCGGATTGGCAGCCGGCGTTCGGCCCAATCCCCATTCCCGGAGCTGAGAAGCCCAAGCTCATCCTGCCCAAGCCCCACCTCAAGAAGGATATCCCACGGAAGGAGCGCGGGCTGTTCAAGGCGATGCGGCGGAAGGAGGTCAAGCCCAAACCCACAATCTACAAATACGCTATCGGCGATACCTACCGGGACTGGACAGCCCCGCGCGGGGTGTCTTTAGCGACATTCGAGGCCTATACACGCGACGCGGACCGGTTCGCCAAGCCTAAGGCCCCTTCGCGTATCCTCCTTCCTACTCAGCCGAGGCCGCCGGGATGGACCTCTCCCGCTCAACGTGCGTCCGAGGAGATCCTGGAGAACATCTTTGGACATCTCCACCAGCTCGTCATGGACACCCCGCTGCCCTCTGTGCCGATCAAAGGGCGGGATCCATGGGTCGGCACCCTGACCAATGAGCGCCTGACGAACGGCGAGATCAAGGCGTACAAGACGGCGGTCATGCGCAAGCAGCTATTTGATTACGGAAAGGTATGCAAGTCATGGTGGACGGGAACCCAGAAGGGGTGGAATGAGGTCGTTATCGTCGGAGAGAAGGATGCCGAAGTGAGTAGTAGACAGTTCTTTGATCAAGAGCCAGAGCTGACCAGTAGCGCGCGACCCATCATATCGAACGCTGGATCCCTATTGGATCGACGAAGCACCTCTCCCTTACCCTACAAGTCTCCCTTCCATTCGTCCATCGTCTCCTCCGCAGTTTCGTCCACGCCGTCCACCGTCTCCGGGAGAAGGAAAGGCCCGTCCCCATACTCGGTCTCGAGCCGGCCGACAAGGAGGAAAGTGCGCCTGACCCCCGCACCGTCCCCGTCCCCATCCATCGCCTCACCATCCTCCACTCTTTCGCACCAGAGGATCTCGGCGAGCTGGAGTTGGCCAAGATGGAGGAGGTCTTCAAGCTCCTCGCGCCTACTGAACTCGAGTTTGAGTTTTTCGCCGGCGAGCACGTCATCGACAGACAGAGCCTCGATACGGTCGCTCGCGCTCTCCGGCTGCCTTGGGGCTACTTTGGCTCCGAGGACAAATTCAAGGTCGTCATCAATCCGGAGGACGAGATGGGACTCTTCAATACGTCCGAAGGAGGCCAGGCGATGGTCGGGCTGGAGAAGATGACGGGGGAAAGACGACCAAGGGCGATGAATTTCACCTCCGAGCGGGGCAGGCGCTGGGGCAGTGTTAAGCAGGCCCCGCGGGGACAGATGACGTTTGGGACGGTGGGGACCGGAGAGCACCAACACGGCCGTCCGACAAAGGCGAAAGCCGTCGACTCGGCGGTCGCCCAGCCGGTCCATTCGAAGAAGAAGGCCAAGCTGGACGGAGCGATGTCGGCGGACGGAGAAGAGGAGGCGGTCAATGGTCCTTCGGCCGCGGGATCTCGGTCGCCAACCGGCTCCTCGCAACCCCTCACCACATCGGAACCTCTCAACGTCTCCATGCAGCCCGCACTCGGCACCACGTACCAGCCGCAGGCATCAGCCGCGCTCAAGCGGAAGCGCGACGTCGAGGAAATTGGGGACGAGGAGGAGATCGCTTGCAATGACGCGACAACAGGCGGGGAAGCGGGAGAGGACAAGGAGGGAGATGAGGACAAGGCGGACTTCGAAGAGACCGGTCTTAACGAAGACTCCATGCCGGTCCAGATCCCCCTCCACCACAGCAACGCCAGTCCCTGGTTCCTTAAAGACGACCCCTTCGAGCCTACGACCAACCCAGAGGACCGGATCGCCGGATTCATCTACCTTCTCGAGCGCCGGTACATGCACCTGGACCACAAGAGCCTCGAGCTACTTGCTCCGGACGAGCGCAGGCGGCGGGAGATATGGGCGGAGCTTTTTGGGGAGAATGACGACCTCAAGCGGGAGTTCAGCCTGGCGGACAAGAGGTGGCTGCAGATTGCGGATCGGAACCGTATGCCAAAGGGCTGGATTCCGCCGCTGGGGTGGAAGATTGGGGATAAGCTGGGGCCGGACGTGCTGTCTTGCATGATGGAGGCGTGGATGGGGTGTATGAAAGTGTTGAGTATCAGGGGTCACTGGATGAACTTGTATCTTAGGGTGAGTCATGTCAAGATTGGTCCTCCCCTCAGGTTTTCTTTCGTGCTTCTCTCCCTTTTACTCCGTCTGCTTGGACAGGATCCCTCCTTCTCTGTTCTATCCCCATCCTCACCCCTGGCTTCCTCGTGTAATCCCGCAAGATCAGTGCTGACAGACAGCTTCGACAGAGTGCCAAGAAGGGCAAACTCGAAGAGTTCCATTACCACTTTGTCCCCCTCGGCGCCAAAACTGTCAAGCGCGCTACGCACCGTCGCAAACCCCACCGGTCCCCGAACCCACCTCTCGGCTCACTCAAGTCCCTCGACAACATCCTCATGTGGGACTTCCGGGAGCGGCCCGAGAAGTGGTACCGCAAAATGGAGCGGAAGAAGGCTCGGGAGCGCGGCGAGGTATGGGTGGAGCCGCCGCCAACCCGGACGCTCAAGTGGGCGACGCATGTCCCGTTCGAGCTGTGGATGCAGCAGAAGGACCGAGCGAGGTTCAAGGGCAAAGGACGGCTTCATCCCTGGATGGCGGAGAATCAGCAGGTCGTCGTCGATGCGATCGGCAAGGTGTTGCTCGCGGAAGGAGAGAGGTGGGATGTTCCTGCCTGCGCGGAAGATGAGGATTGGGACGACCGACGCTACTTCAACGAGATGATCAATTTCGTCACGGAACGTCAGACTCGCAGGAAGGGTCCCGTTTACCCTCTTTGCGCCCCAATCAAGACTATGGAGGTCCCGGCCGCCGATATTCGGATGGACGGAAGCTGGGCGCAGCACCATATCGACCGTATGAACGACCTCCTCCGGATCGAGCGGAACAAGTGGTTGGGGCGTGAGGAAAGGTGGTTCAACGATCCTGACCCAGTAGGGAGGCGGATGAGGTGGGCCAAGCTGTACATGGAGCACTACCTTGAACAGCAGGGGCCGGAGGGGAGGCGGGCTCTCATGCTGAAGCTGCGGAAGAAGCATGGGGCAAAGCAGCTGTGGCAGCGGTGTCATTGGGATCTTCACCACCCGGATTACCCTGGAGTGACTGTCAAGGTGGACAACAAGATCGAGTAGGGGTGGGCGGAAGTCCGGGGATAAGGGAGTCGAGGGGGCGCGGGAGGTGCTGCGGCGGATCGCGGTGCTGGATTTGATGTCTTTTGTAGTTTGTAGAGCAGTAGTTGTAGAGCAGTAAGCAGAATGTGGCCAAAGTAGCTAGTATTTGTAGTACCGTATTGATAATGTCCCCTTATGCATATGATGTGAAACTGTACAGACGTGCCACTGAAACAACGCTCAAGCTTCGCAGACGAGAGCGCCAACTCCACATTCCTCAGACGCACGGAATGGTGAGTTTCACTAATTCTCCGGGGTAGCTCCGGCCGGCGCACGGCCGCCGAGAGGGGGCCCACACAGCGCCCGGCTGCATCCCGAAGCTTGCTCTGTGTCTACCTCGGTCAGATACATAAGGTGGTCAGGTGACCGGGGAGACGTTTGCAGTTTCCCGTCACCGATCCTTCACAACGCACAGCATCAGCAGCAGCAGCAGCAGCAGCAGCAATATGGCCGGATCACCCAATACTACACCCGCTCCAGAGCATGACGGCCCTCAGCTCAGCCACGATCACTCTCACGGCCACCAGTACGATGGTGCAGCACCCCACGGGGGCCATCACAGCCATCCGACAGAGCATAACGGACATGACCACGCCCACTCCCAAGGACACGGTCACGATCATAGCCGGCCTCTGGACCCGCACGGCGAGTGGGACGCCGACAAGTACATCGGCATGGCTGGGGCGTATGTCGCTCTTTCACAACGTGTATATCGTCGTTTCTAACCAGAGCCAGACAGGATGTAGCGGCTCTGTCTGCTGATAGTATCCGCTGGGCTCTGCAGCAGGTCGGTGCTTCGGAGGACACCACAAAGCGTTTCAACTTGCTCGAAGTAGGCTGCGGTACGTGTTTTTCTGCGTGTTTTGAATAAGGGTAGCAAAGGCTGACTACTGTTTCAGGACCTGGACTCGTCACTGCCAACCTCTTCCCCCACTTTGCTTCCCTCCACGCGGTCGACGTATCCTCCAACATGCTCATCGGCTTCTCCGCCCGCCTCGCCGACACCCGGATCACCCACTCACTGCACTTCCTCTCTCCCTCTTCTCCGACCGACTTCCTCACTCCGCTCGTCTCGCCTACTCGAAATGAGCCGGAACGGAAGCTTCAGCCTCCCCGAGCGAAGTTCGACGTGGCGGTCGCCAACTTGGTCTTGCACCACGTAGGGGACTGGAGCGGGCTGATGGCTGGTGTACAGGGGCTGTTGGCGGGTGGTGCAGCGGACAAGCAGGGAGGCTGGTTTATCGGCACCGAATTCGGCAAGGTCGAGGGCGAGAAGGACGTCGTCGAGGGTCTGATCGAGAAGTCCGGCCGAGCAGCGGAGCATGGCGCCAAAGAAGGGGTATGTTGATTCAGTGCAAATAGAACGTGGACCAGGCTGACTGTCTCAGCCGGCAGCCCACGCTCATATCCATCATGGAGCTATGACGCCGAAGGAGATGATCAGCAAGCTGAAGTCGTACGGCTTTGATGAGGCCTACGCGGAGATCAGGGGCGAGCAGAAGATGTGGCCCGAAGCGCCAGCTGTGCCGAATCTTGTCTTTTGGGCGAGGCGGCGGGCGGCCAAGTTGTAATACACACTCATACAGGCTTGATGTATATCGTCTCCATTCTTCACTCGCTACCGGGTGGGTAGCATCCCCACTCCAGAGCAGTAATGCCCTCCCGGTGTTGCATCTCGCCTTGCAAGTGGGGCTCCGGACGAACCAGGAAAGGACAGAAGTCATAAAACGGCTCCAGGCTTTATACCTCTTCCCACCGTTCCTACCTACGACTACTATCTCTCTATCGGTAATCTTTAGCCTCTGAGCTATCGCCCAAAAGTTCAGCATGAGCGGAAACGGAACGGTCGAGGTAGCGGGAGTGGGTGAGGGCCTGCCCATCGGTGCAGCTCCTCCTGCCCATACCCCTGGTTTTGCCCATGGACACGAGCACGGTCACAAGCACGGTCACGGCGGACATGGACATTCACATGGTCATAAACCAGCGGAGGATGAGTGGAATGGAGAGGAGTATATCGCCAAGCCAGGCGCGTGAGTAGCTTACCTCTCCCCAGGCGTCCTTTGCTCTCGCAATCAAGTCAACGGTCTGCGAGCTAGCTACGCTCAACGTCGGCGTACGGGTGGGGATCTCAACGGCGACAGAATGGAGTGCTGATCGGCCTATAGCAAGGAGGTCGCGCTCTTATCCGCCGATAGCATTTTCTATGCGCTGCAGCAAACCGGGATGTCAAGGGAGGACACCAAGCGAATAGATCTGCTCGAGGTTGGATGCGGTGCGTAGGACCCCGGCTCCTTTCCCCCTTGGCGTTGTAAGCCTTCTTACGAGGCCTCAGGTCATACTGAGCCACTGGAAGCAATTTGATCACCCAACTACCTCGCGCACAGCTGATTTCTCAGGACCGGGAATGGTGACCGATAATCTCGTCCCCCACTTCTCCTCCATCCACGCTATCGATGTCTCCCCCTCTATGCTCCTGACATTCGCCTCTCGACACTCCAACCCCCACATCACGCACTCTCTCCACTTCCTCTCGCCCTCGTCCCCGTCTGAATTCCTCACGCCCCTCCTCTCCCCTCTGCCGGCCGAACAAGCCCGGCGACTCCAGCCTCCGCACGCCAAGTACGGGGTAGCAGTAGCCAACTTGGTACTGCATCATGTGGACGATTGGGCGGGTATGATGGCTGGGGTACAGGGGCTGCTGGTGCCTGGGGGCTGGTTTGTAGGGACGGAATTTGGGAGGGAGGAGGGCGAGAGGGATAGAGTCAAGGAGGCGAGGGAGATCGTGGCTGCGAAGAAGAGGGAAGCGGCTGGCGAGGGTGCGCAAGTGAGTCTGGATTCCCTTCTGACCAGCACGAGCTCGAGGGGGCCTAGTCGTTCAGAAGTATAAGGGTGCTAATCAGCTCCAGCCCGCAAGTCACGGTCATCATATCCACCACAACGCCATGACCCCTTCCGAAATGTACACAAAGCTCAAGTCGCTCGGGTTTGACGAGGCGCATGCGGAGATCCGGGGCGAGCTCAAGCTATGGCCAGAGGCGCCGGCGGTCCCTTGCTTGGTGTTCTGGGCGAGGACGGCGAAGGAGGAGTCATAGCAAAAGCGGAAGCCCCAGAGAGCCCACTTGTCTGACATTATAAGTGATGCATAAGGTGCCTGGGGCCGGTAGGGGCTTGACGCAGACATGCCGAACGTAACCGATGGAGAGGAGCCGGAAGATCGTCGCGTCTGGGGATAATTACACAAAAGATGAAGAGACCTGGTACACTGCGTATATGCTGGAGAAGAGCGTAACCGAGAGAGATGCGAGACCGAGACCGAGAATTGTCCTAGATCTAAGTCCGTCAGCAAGTCTCCTCGCCCAGCGGTTTGCAGGTCATCAGACTCACCAAAGACAACTCCAACGTCCATACCCGCCTCGCCCATACTTTGACCTTCATCATCTCCTTGCTGCTGCTCGACTTGGGCACGTCCACCTCGATACCGTCCCACCAGCATTTCCTCTGCCTCATCAGCCTCTCTTCCTACATTACACCTCGGGCGAGGACTTACAGCCGGCTTGCGCCAGAACAAGAGCAGCTTTTGCGCCGTAGCCATTTGCCCAGCATCAACGGTAGGGACCGCCGCTTCGCCGGTGGCGGGGTCGGTCGTTCCGGGTTCGGGGTGGTGGATGCCTGTCTTGAGGAGGACGAGGGCCATAGAGGAGATGATGTTGCGATTGGGCTCGCACGCGCGGTATCCCCATTCGTCGGTCCGGTCGAAGCCGCTGAAGAGTCAGCACTGACAGTGGACTGAGGTGTATCTGCAAGCCTCTATCGCCCCTCCTAACTGCTGACCTCCGCCTTCTCTGCCCAGCAATGAACACGGCCCAGTGTCCCCCGTGCTTTCGTAGATTCGGAAAAGCAGCACTCACCTCATACACAGCATATCAATCAAGTGCTGCTCCGCCAGATTATTCTCCTTGTTGACATTCCGCTGCAACGCCGCAAAGATTGTCCGCCGCTCCTCCAGCGCCCGGCCACACGCGCGCTTCATCTCCCTCAGCTCCTCATTTCCCATCCCATTCTTATCCACGCTCGCGAGCGCCCCGGGCGTCGTTATGGAGAAGTACTCCAGTTCTTCGCGAAGGACGATGATGGCTTGTTTGGAAAGCAGGGGGTTTTGGGTCGATTCGGAGTTGGGGCCGGAAGCGGAAGTGGGGGATGAGGCGGCTGCTTGGGCCGCTGCTTCGACAATGTGCTTTTGGGCGTGGAAGAGGCCCGGGGTGGTGGGCGTGCCGTAGAAGTGGAGTTGGGCGCGGGACCAGAAGGAGAGGATGTAGTTGAAGCAGTCGGGGTCGAACTGATCGAGCGTCAGCAGGAGATAGCGCAGCCACGGGTTCGATGGTCCATAGCGACAAGCGATTTAGGTGATGAAAGATAATGGAGTATCACTCACGTCAACAGCGAAAACACCATCATCTCCACCCTCCCACGATGCCGGCTTGCTCAGAACCAAACCCTGCGGGAACAGACCAAGCAACACCGATTCCGGAAGAAGCATCAGCGTCTCCCGATCGACGGGAAACAGCTGACCCCGAAGCTCGAGGTTGAGACGGGTGAAGTGCGCGGGGTTGTTGTGGCCTGCGGCGAGTGGGCGGGGGGCAGATTGGGAGACCGAGGTGATTGGGGAGGAAGAGGGCGCGACGGAGGTGATAGGGTTGGACGACATGCTGGCGGAGGTCTGGTGGGGGAGCGCTATAGGCGGAGTTGAAGGAGTGAGGAGGGGAGGTGGCTTGCTTGCGCCTTTACGACACAAAGCGCGAATCTGCGAAAGATGCCGGTCGATGTTTGTGTTGATCTGAGCGTGGGACCCGAGGACTTTTGGCCTGTTATCGCAAATTGGTCTTTGCGCGATTGTCGCGTCCCTTTGCTCTGCTCTGACGGGACGGGACGGGCAGTGTAGTGTATATGGTCAATGGAGATGTATGGTATGGTCATTCAAGTAATCAATCTCCCTTGTCGGACGCGGGGACAAGCTTCTCTCGAGAGGCGCAAAGGTCTCACCAAATATACTCCCGTCCACCTCAATCTTCAGGGGGTGCCTTAGGAAGCAGCCATGAAGAGCTCGGTCCTCAACCAGAGCGGTGTGATGCAAGTCTCGAGATGGTACGCCCCACATCCCTGTAATTCTAGTATCGATGCATCTCCTCACACCCCGGCCCGCCGCCTAGTGGCCCTCGCTGTGAGCCATGGCGTGGTGACCCTCCTTGGAGTTGTAGTACTCGTACTTCGTCTTGCCCCAGGTGTAAACAAAGTAGCCTGTAGGATCAGCATTTTCCAAAGCTGTGTGGAGATACGAAAGTCAAGAAGACAGGCGAAAAGTTGGTGAGCGGGCGAGATTCGGGCCGATGTCAGATAGAGCACCAGATCATCCAACTCCCCGTTCCATAAAAGGAATCCGTCAATCCGACAAATCCGCCTGTGCTGATCGCCTCCGTGTCTTGCCGGTCCGCACCTCGACACCGCGGCCAGCTTGCAACCCCAAGAACTTTGCATTCTTTCCGCCGCCGTTTCCATCCCAAAATCTCCCCCGAGCTGCCTAGATCCATCCGCGGCAATTCCGCCCGGGAATCAACGAAGACATCATCTCTCCCACAGCCAGCATGCAGACTTACCGGAAGCGAAAGGAAGAGCAAAGTATGGGATCTGGTGCATGATCCGCGAGAACCCGCCGAAGAGGTATCCCCGGAACACACCCGCGAATGGTTTTTGCTGATACGACGAGAGACCTGTCGATATGAAGCGGGTGGCAGGAGCGATGGACACGAGATGATATGGCGTAATGAGTACCGGTAAGATATGGATCGGGTAGGGATTGGCGAGCAGGAGAAGCGCGGTCAGCTGGGTTCCGAGCGATTCGTCAGATGAGCTGCGACTAACCGTATTGAACGATACCCTTCTGCTTTGTTTGCGAGAAATTACCCCACCAGCCGGTCTATCCTGTCAGCACCTTCATCGTTTGCCCCAGAGCCCGTGTCATCCCCAGTCCAGCGACACCGCCGTCCGCGGTATCTCGAGAAGTCAAAAGTCGACAGTCGGAACTCACATATGTCTTCCCTGTAAACGTCAGCTTGCCGCCGCTTCGCATCGAACAACAGTGCGCATGTAAGCTCACCTGTAGGAGTCGTTCCACTTGACAAAGCCTGTGATGGACGCATTATAGGTGATGATATGGATACAGTCAAGGGATGTAATTAGAGTCAATAGCAAATAGGATCGTTAGCAAAGACAGCAGCAGCAGCAGTCGGGAGGAGCCGGGACCAAAAAGGTACACCCAAAATTAGATCCCGCTATACCTAATTCCTCAATCACTACCAGCTATTCATCGCATACTTCTATAGCTTCATACCCTATACACTCTTCTATCTACAAGCACGACAAGCAGCTATCACTGCTACAAGCTTAAGCGAAGCCGACCTTTAGCCTCTCCGCGAAAAAGAACCGATCCTATCGTCCCAGCGAAACCCGCAGGACGCAAACTCCTCCACCATGTCCCTCCTCGCCAATGTCCTCGGTTTCAGCGCCTTCGGCTTCGGCGTCAGATGTTTCCAGCTCGGTCTGCAGAAGGAGGGGATGTTCACACGTTAGTATTGTGGCTGTTTCAGGATTGTATGGAGAGCAATTACCAAGGTGTTGAGACCTGGGAAGCTAGGAAGCGAGGGGTTTGCGGAATAGGGCGGCAGACTGTTCTGCCCAGACCCGCCAGAAGGCGGAAAGCGAGCGGTGTGAGGCGGAATACAGGCGGATGGCTTGGCCTGAAGCATGGAACGGTGTGGCTGATTAAGCAGGACCACTCGGTCATATCGGAGCAGCCGCAGCATTTGGGGGAATAGGATACGCAGTATACCACATGGAACAAAGACAGTCAGTTGTCCCCTCGACGATATCTTCATTGTCCCCGAGCATCAGCTGACAAGCCTAGAAACCACTTGCTGGCGGACAGGAAGAAGGAGTTACAGACCAACCGGGATAGGGAGAATGCAGAGTACGCAGCGAGGAAAGCGGAGGCGGCAGCATGAGTGTAGGGGTATGGGACATGCAGGAAATGACCATCTCGATTGTCTGCAGGAAGCACTTGGACTTGCCAAGAACGACTGACCCGGCATCGTGCTGCTCCAGAAAACCCAAGCTGGCAAGGGGATATGCTAAGTATCCGTCGGATGCATTTTGGTATATCTACAATCCCCTAAGACCATCTACTCAACCTCTGGCTCGAGATCACCAAAAGGCCGACTGCGGAAGTATGACTCGTCAAACTGCAGCGGTCAGCTCAGTCAGTTCTACGAGTTGTGAATGCGAGCTCACCCAGTGGATCCGGACGAAACCATCCTCTGCGCCTGATGCGTATGCCTTGCCCTGGGGGTGCACGGCGAGAGTATTGATAGGGCCGCTGAGAATGTCAGCACACCTTCTTGCAAACAGCACCCCGATCAGGTTCCGCATCAAGTCTCCATCCTCGTCCCGTCCCGTCCCTCTGACTCCAATCCTCATCCTCGCTTGAATGAAACAAATACTCACAAATGCCCCCTAACACGCCCAACCTCCTCCTCAAACAGCTTGTGCCAGAACCGACTCTCAAACTTGCCCGACCGCGCACTCGTCGTCGTGACACTCATCGCATCCTGCCCACCGCCGAGAATGACATATGGCCTCAACGGGGCAATACAGGCTGAGTTGAGGGGTGTTTCAGTAGTGTACTGCTTCATCTCTTGCAGCGTCGCCGTGTCCCATAACTAACCATCAGCACTGCTCGTCCTCACCAGAAAAGAGAAACCTACCCGGGCAGTCTTATCTTTGCTGCTGGTAACAAAGTACGTTCCGTCCGGACTGAGCTGGATATCCGTGATTTCCCCCTTGTGCCCCTCACCCGCTGGCACGTTGTTGAGCTCCTCGCCCGTCTTGACGTCGTATTTGCCCACTTTGCCCGATTCGTGGCCGGTGAGGATGGCGTCGGAGAGGGGTGCCCAGAGAGCGACGGTGGCTTTTGAGCCGGTGAGGATCATTTCGGTTACAGGTGTTTTGGATTCTGTGGAGTTAGCTTTACTATCGGAACTATGGACCTGATGCCCGGGATATACAAGGCAAGGCGTACGTTGAGAGATGTCTTCCCGGTTGATTTGGTAGACACGGATCACACTCGGCTGGCCACTACGCTGCTCCGTGATGCACATAATCATGTCGTCGTCCTCGCTAGACGAGTCAGCCGGCGCTCGTACAGCGGCCCAGGGGGCAATTAGTGGCGACAGAAACAGGGCTCACCTCCATGCAACCCGCTTGACGGCGGTCAAGAAGTCCCATGTGAACAGGCATTTCCCAGTCCGCACATCCCACAGCTTCATGCAACTGTCCGCGGCGCCCGAAACGATGTACTTCGTTTGAGCTGCAGGAGTCAGCTAAGACCCTACTGAAGGGGCGCGGTCGATCCAAGGCTGGTTGAAATTTGGGCAGCAAGCCACCCTCTGGACTTGTTGCCTACATCGGTGTCCATCTCCATCTCCCTCTCCTCAATCCACCCAGCCTATCTCCGACATCTGAAGCACATCATAGCCCAGCAGCTCCACTCCGTGTAATCTCCTCCCGTCAGGCCTCCGGCTCCCTCCACTCGGCACTCATTCCGCACGCCCATCACCATCTCCTCGACACCCTCTTGCACCCCTTTTCCACCAGCTCCATACTCACAATCACAAGCCACAGTCCACACTGTTCCATTATGTCCCTCAAACGTCCCCAATCGCTCCCCATTCGAGGTATACCAAACGTTGATCACCGGGTCCTTGGACGCCGTGAACAGCAGGTCACCCTCCGCGTTAAAGACAATCTGGGTGAGGGACCGTTCGTGGCCTTGAAGAATGATCGGTTTCTGCTTCGATCAGTGCCACGTTTCCTCCATCCACTCAAGGGCCCGGACGCACCATCTTGTATACGCTGTAATAGGTAGTGAGCGAGTAAGATGTATGCTGCTTTGTACCACCACCACCAGCAGAGCCAGCCTCAACAAAACGCGAAATCCAGGCACGGAACCTTTTTTCGCTGGTGGCATGCGGAGTGTGGCGATATCTCCGGATTCGCCACCCGCGCGATCTGTTTTGCAGCGACGGCCGGGAAGGCTATGCGCGCTCATGGAGCTGCACTTGGTTCAGTACCGGGCGCCTGCAGGTCGACCGTAGTACAACTGTCCTCGACGCAGCGTGAAATAACCAAAGAAAAATCAAATATTAAGGCTACAGCTACATGTCAGATATACTTCTCCGCAATTCGCCGTCTTCCCATTGATCATCCTCCTGATCCGCTACGCTCCCCCCTATCCTAAGCCCAAAGGTATCCACAGAGCCTCCACTATCTCTCGACCTCGGAGGACAAGTCGGAAACGTCTGCGCCACCTCAGCAATCACCACACTCAGCGCACTGTCCGCACTCGCCAGCCTATCCATCTGCGCATCCGCCACTCCTCCCCTGCCTCCTTCCGGCTCAGGCTCCAGCTCCACTTCCAGGCTCCCCTCTCCGTCTTGCATCGTCCACGTCGCTGCCTCGTCCCCCTCAGACTCTGTGCCGCTCTGCTCCGGCATCTTCGCCCACTGGAGCTCTATGCTTGAAGTAGGACTCAGGTTGTCCATCTGATAGCCGTCTGTGGAGCCCGCGAAGGTCGTTATGGGCGTGACGACGAGCATGAGAGGCGAGACCGGCGGAGTGAGCGTCGTTGTGTGCTTTCCGCTTGATACAGGCTGGATCATGTCCCAGAATGAACACTCGGGAGGGGACGAGACTCGTTCGAGGAGGTTCCGAGTGGGCGTGCCGGGCAGGGGAGAGCGGAGATGTGGATTGAAGGGGCGAGAGCCCTAAGTAGTCAGTACAAGGAGTGAAGCTAGATCTTTGTGATCAGCACTCACATTTTGATGACTCTCATCGCCCGACACTGATCTTCTCGCTTTCCAAGCGGCCTTCAGTCCCTGCTGCAGTCAGCCCCGTACTAGCTCCGGAGTAAAGCTGCCTGGCTTACCTCGTGGAAGCAAGGATCGATTGAGATGGCCACCTGGCAAGTGTCAGCTGATACTACATCGTGCAAATATAGCTGAAACATACCAAAGCGAAGATAGCTCCTCTTCCGGCGTAAAGCACCAGGCCGGCCATATACACCGGGACATACGAGTCCGATAATTGCTGGGGCCTGATATTCCTAAGCAGATCGGTCGCTTCCATATCAGCTACATGCCCCTCCACCATGCATCTTCGGTCCGTACTCACTGATATAGAAGGTATTGAGAATAACAGCGACCACGGGGTATACCGCCACGCGCAGAGCGATACGGAGGAATGCATCGTCCAGCGCGTACATCGACATGCGGCGATAAGGCTCGGGCCGTATAGTGGCATCACTCGCTCGGCGGCCAAAACAGGTGTAGGAGCTCCGCCGGGATGCCGAATACGCTCCGAGGCTCTTCTCGTCGAGACCGATGTTGATGTCGGGCTGGAGGGCGGCGTGACTCAGCCGCGCGGATTGCCTGATGAGACGAGATGTGCGGCGGGACTGGGTAAAGATGCTGGTCAGAGACTAGGCAGTAAGTTTCTAGGCTTGTCGACCCCGCTAGAACAGAAGGGATGGCTTACGATGGTGACGGCGATGAGGGCGACGATGGTAGCTAAACCCAACCAGACATGCTGAACGGTCAGCACAGTCCCGCCATTGTAAGGTGAGACGTGAGGTGACTCACAAAGCCAAGAAAGATGCGGAGAAAGTATGACCTCAGCGGGTGCGCTGTAGTGTCAGCTCGAGTCGGTGCGAGGCGCCCGGCCACGAGTCCATAGACTCACACGTCGACGACGTAAAGTAGCTGAGACTATCAGCGGGAGCTCGTCGGCTTATGATAAGCAAACATACCAGGTCTTGTAGAATCCACCACCGAAGTGTCCCAAAGCAGCAGAAACGATAGGCGGTGTGAAGCCAGCAATGGCTGAGCTGATAGCATACCACTTGGTCAGACCTACTATATTAGTCCATAATCCTATGATCGACGACATGAGATGGGCGGTGAACAACTTACCCCGCTTGGTCGAGTTGACATTCCACCTGACGCTCAGAGCAAGATTGATAGCGATCGAAGCGATCAACCAGGAGACACTGATGTGTGTCAGCTCGACCTCATACATGTAGAGAAGTATGACCGAGATGACGTAGTCGAGAGTGCCTGCAACTCACGTCAAGCGAGAGCCCATCATGATGACCATGACTGTCGAGCATGCTTGGCGACACTGCCCGACACGGCTCGCCATCTGCATCATCAGCTTCGCTCCTCGACGCTCGCTTTCCAACGCTCGTTCTCGGTCTTGTCTTCCGGCAGACACACAGTATTGTCTAGCAGAAACCACTTACATCTGGATCTGCATAGGTGACCAGATACGTGGTAGACCATACCACCTGAATGCCAAGGATGACCATGAACAGCTTCCAGCTCACGCGCTCGATACATGGTCGAGCAAGCGGCGTACGGTAGATCCATAGCGAAAGGAGGAGGATAGCGAGCGAGAGGAAGATGGTGAATCCCGCAAAGCCGGCAGCGATCGTCAATGCCACCTACACCGTCAGCGACACCAAAAACGGGAGAGGAGATGAGACTTACTCGCATCTCATCATAACTCAGAGTGAAGCCCATCCTGCCTCCACCCTTGCTAGGTCCCCAAGAATGTACGGCGGAGGGGTGACCAGGGAAGTAGAAGCGGTATGCTGTGTGGTGGGGTCGGGAACGCGAAGGGAATGAGGGGCGACAGTTGAGCGTACGACGACGACTTTATATCGTGGCACGCTTCTGGAAGGCATACGGCCACCTCACCAGGATCTGGCTCCGAAAAAGTGTGGATTGACGAGATCTGAAACACGCTCGACAGCGTGCACCGTGCAGCGTGCCCAGGACTTGGGATACCGCCGAGATCTAGTCGTTACCGATCACCCTTCGGCATCCGTGCCAATGGAATAGCGGTAGAGATCTAGCGTCAAGATCTCCTGTGCTGCACGCCGAGGTGCGGAAGACTCGGCCCGTTGGCGTGGACGTACCGAACGTATCGAAGGCCGGTAATCAGAGGTGTCCGCCTCGTCGAGCCCCGTCGTGATGGGAAAGAACAGGATGAATGGTCGAGCAAGCAATGAGGGATCGTGGGTGAGACAGGGAAGTGATGACGAGGCCGAGGCAGTGTATACGCTCGCGCAAGTAAGGAGATGAAGGGTTATTAGTGAAATGTGAATGTCAATCCGATCTGGAGGTGTTCTCTAGCCATGTACAGTAGCTGGCGATCCCTCTCGGGCGCCGATTTTCCCGAAGAGATCGATCTCGTGTAGTCAGAGACCAGTACTTACCGTTACATTTCCGCACAGTGATCGGCACACTGAAGGCTTCGTGCGAGCGAGCCTGTTCGCGTCAGGTGAAACATGTTTCAGACCGGAGTTCCCGGAGTGTTGCAGCCCATTCAGATTCCGATGGTAGACTTATGGTAGGCTCTTGAGCCGTGATCCTGGGCCCGCTCTTACATATCGGGACCAAGCGGTCGCGAGATATCTGGTTGATGTGATGTCCAAAGTGTAGATTATGGTATGTACGGTAGTTACCTTGCGCCCAAAAGGGCGTACTGCGGACTGCGTCACGGTGCTTTACGGCAACACCGGCCGAGCGGTAGATTGCGGTGGCTCAACGCACGAAGCATGGTGGACTACATCTCTGCACACCACTTCGTAGGAACTGTACATCATACGAATCGACGACCATAGATGACCGGAAAGATGCCCTGAGAATAGACTAGAAGCGCTGCTTCATCCTCGCTCCGACCGATTTGAGATGGGCGTACACCTTGCCTAACAGCGTCAGCTACTGCTTACGAAGCTCGCATCTCGCCGTGCGTGGGATAGAGACTGACCTGGAGGTGAACCAAGAATGAGCGAAACAATAGCATCTCGTGCGATCTTGATATTTTGGACCGAGCCGAGGATATGTACGTTGCTGTGAGATCAGCCAGGTGCTCGGCAAGGCAAGATCAGAGAGATTGGGCTTACGTGTCTGCCAGTACTATACGCGTTCGGCTAGCATTTTCAATCGTGAATTTTACCTTTCCACCTTCTCCTGCTATCCGGCCTGGAGGGGATCAGCTTTGCTGAGGTACAGATCAAGGAGCAGACACACCGATCGCTCGCGAAAGATGGTCTCCATGGAGAGTTTTGACGTCTTTGATCTCGAAGGAGTCGAGATAGAGGTCGTCTAATCTCAGGAGAGCAACAGCGTCCTGAAGATTAGCTCCATCGCCAGGTTCAGCTGGGGAGAGCTTACGTTGACATCGAATCCGAGAGCAAACGCCTTGACAAAGTCCGCTCCTTTCTGGATAGCTCCGGTATCGATAGTGTGACCTGAGCTCTACTCCCGTCAGCTTTGTAACCTTGAGAGCATCTAGCAAGCCCGTACTCACTCTGATCTCAACCGCTCTCCGCTTTTGGTTCATCCGCACCTGCAATCCCAATTGCTCCACGAGCGGCGTATAGATATTCACCCATTCCCGCTTCATAGGCGTCATCCTATGATCCGGCACCGGTATTCTCCTAAACTCATTCTTGATTCCTCCCACTGCCTGCGCTTTGGCAGATAGTGGCGCAAAGCCAGAAGAGGACGAGACGAGCGCGGCAGCCGCATCCGGCGGCATCGTGGGGTCGGTATGGAGGGCGGAGGATTGATTGATGAGGACATCGTCGGTATCCGAGTCCACTTCCATGCCATCCTCGGCTGATGGAGCCGAGATGGACTTCTTGGGCTTGGACGGTCCAGCGGCGGAAGGTTGAGAGACGAGGGAGATCTCGCGGGGACCCTCGAGCTGCGATTGCAGGGCTTTCTGCCTGTGGGATTTGTGCGCCATCTTGTATGATCTGTTGGCTTTGCGGTACTATGAGGGATGTCTAGGTGGTATATGATAGTAGAGCTGGTCGATGATATCAAGTGAAGGTGGACCGCAAAGGCTGTCTGCAAAGGCATTTTTGACTTTACCTTCTAAGGATGACGTGGATTTAGGCGAGTTATCACATTCCTCGGAGATCCTGGCGAGTCCGCTAGCCCGTGCGCGTCCACTAGTCCACTGCGTGTCGCGTGTCGCGTCGCTCGCAACTTTCTGCAGCTTGTTCGCCTGTAGCGGATAGCTTGACTTCCTTCCTCATACTTCTGTCAGATACACATCCCCATTCTCCATCGGTAGAGCTAGCTACGATGCCCTCAGCTCCCCACTCGAAGCGCTCAGGCTCAACCCCCTCCCCTTATCCCCCTCGCAAGCCCACCTCCGACTTGACCTTGGGCCCGTCCTCCTCCCTTCCTACCGGCAAGAAGCACAAGCACAAGAAGCGGAATTCGTCCTTCGGTGGTCAGTCTATCAGTACCGCGGTCGTCAACCAGGCCGTCGAGAATGCCATGGCTAGCGGCAGCACCTCTGCTCCGCCAGCCAGTGCACGGACACCATCGGCGGCGAGCGCAGCTACGGCCGACAGCGTCGCCACTACGTCCACGGCGAACAGCGGCAAAGCCAAGAAGCGGTCGGACAGCAGGCAAAAGAGGCAGAAGAAGAAGCGTCTGAGCTTGATGGAGGTCCCTTTAGATGCGCCAGTCGCTGGGCCCTCAACCAAGGCGGAAGAGCCGATGGACGAGGACGACCCCGCAGCGGTCATGGCATACCCTCAGCCAGACGCCAAACCCGTCGAGACGGCGGAGAACATTGTCGCTCGACTTATGCCTCAGACCAAGACGAAAAAGCGGAAGGCGGGGCCTGCTCCAGAAGTGGTGCAGCCCATTGCTGCGGCTTCGCCATCACCGGCAAAGAAGTCGCTGGCGGTAAAGGACGGTCGACTGGCGGTGTTGCGGAAGGAGCTGGAGGATGTCAAGTCGGCGGCCGAGGTGGAGAGGGCGGAGTGGGAGAGAAACATGGAGGGGATGCGGAAACGTCTGGAGAATACGGAGGGGAAGCTGGAGGCGCAGGCTACCGAGAATAAGGAGGCTATCGAGCAGAAGGAGAAGGTGAGTCTCATGTTCCTCTAGCTGCAGCGGTTTCAGGCTGATCATGGTAGGAGCTCGCGAAGAACGTTGGTATCCTTGATACTCTGCGCGAAGCTGCGACTTGCGGTGTCTGCCTGGATTACTTCAAGGACCCTCACATGTAAGCTTCACCAGTTTTACTATGGTAGGAAGAGCTGACCAGTCAGCCTGACATGCGGTCACATTGCCTGCAAAGCCTGGTGAGTCTTCTGGTCTAACTGACAGGGCCGTTGTGACAGTCGATAGCTCATATCGCAGCCTTGTCTCCTGGTTCCGCACACCAGTTGCCTTCCTCCACGAAATCCCTGACCTCATCCACGAGACCATCCCCACCACCCGCGACGTCTCCTATCGCACCAAGCTCTGCCATGTCTGCCGCGTCCAAATCCTCCGCCGCCCTTCCCGAATGTACCACTTCGACTCGATCCTCGAACCGCTCGGCATCAACCCGCAGCTCCCTACCCTCAGCCAAGACGCCCGCGAGAGCAGCGATCCCTGGCACAACCTCTTCCCGCCCGAGCTCAACACCTATCGCGTACGCGACGAAGACGACCAGATGGACCGCTGTCCCGAGTGTCACAATGAGCTGGTGGACAACTTCTGCGAGGAGTGCGACATAGAATTTAGCGAGAGCGAGGGGGAAGGCGAGATGTTATCGGAGGGCAGCGAGATAGGGGATGAGCTCGGCGACGGGGATGAGACTGGGGATGGCGCGGATGCGAGTGATCTCGATGGGATCGCGGACGGAGATGTGTTGGGTATGGACGGTGACGAGCTCGATGATGAGGCCATCCTCCGGGCTCGGCGGGAGAACGCTGCGGACGCTAGGGCGGACAGGGAGATTCGCGCTCAAGAGCGGCAACTCATCGCCGAGCGGAATCACATGTTTGACCTCGAGGCGGAGTCCGATGGAGAAGGCGAGGAGGAGGAAGAGGTGGAGATTGGGGCGGAGCGGTACGAGGTCAACAGCGAGGAAGACAGCGACGAGGAGGGCTCGGATATGGCGGAAATCGTCGCCGTCCATAATCACTCCTTCCGGAACCGCGACCTCTACAGCCCGGACGACCCGAATCACTACGAGTCTGGAGATGAGTCGGGATCGTACGAGGCGAGCTTTATCGATGATGACGAAGAGGAGGATGAAGAGGAAAATGAGGAGGCCGAGGCGGATGAGAGCGGAATCACGGGTGGGGGCCGTGATGACTCGGGCAGTCCGTCCGGAAGTGTCGAGGTGAGTTCTGGGTGTCAGGTGATGTGTCGATCCGAGCTGATGCCTTCAGGTTGCGGAAGAAGACCTCGATATGGAGCAGATGAGGCAGCGAAGGGTCGCTCGATTCGCCGAACGCCTCAGGTCAGCTTCCAGGTCTAGGCAGGTCGACCACTCAAGCTGAAAACCTAGGTCTCCGTCTCCTGCGATCCGAGCTGCTCCTACGTCTTCAAGGCGTCGCATCATTGTCTCTGGATCCGATGAGGAGGACTAGCCGCATCCCCGTATCCTTCTTTTCGCCGGACACGACCATCACGACCGTATCACGTATCACGCCACGCCTGCATCACTTCATTGCGACGATTCGTTCATCCTCCCACCATTCATTACTGCAGCGCCGCACGGCCGCCACACATTCATCCCTCGTCGCATGTTCACGTCTTCATCTCAGGCCGCAAATAATTCCATACGATTTTAACCTGTACCTAGCAAACCTATATAAGCGCATGCATCAGTTATGCGCTTGAGATCAGTTGCTGTCCCTCGGGCAGACGGTCCCAGCCTCGAGACGTTTCACTTAGTCACGTGATCTAAATATGCTCAGGTGGTCCGCATTCCGCGCGTCTGCACTTTCACAGCCTTTCGCAACTCCACTTCAACCTTACTGGATCTGTATAGTCAGAATTTACATCACAAGCGATCAGTTCCGCTGCGGAACATCGGCAAGGGCCCTTGGCCCTCACGCGGAGACTCCCTCGGCCCTCACCCCAATTCGACCTGCCTCTCGCTCGGACCGATTGTCCAACATCACCTGGTTCGAGGGGCCATGACTCATCAATCGTCCCGAGCCGGCCGGCCAAGTCTCGGGCACGACCACATGGACCAGGTCGCGGGCTCTTCGGGCAGCCGGAAGGACGACCTTCAGCCGACCGGGAATACCAGGAAGAGACGCAGGATGGCCAGGTCCGACGAACCTCCTTCGACCGCCGGCGTCGACACATCTTCCACAGCAGACATTCCCGACACAGGGGCAACCAGACGCCAGAAGCGGAGGAGCGATCATCCTCGACTGGGACCAGTTCGGCAGCGCTTAGCACCGGCCGAGAAGAAGAGGAAGGTGATGAGGCGGATGGAGATATCCCAGCTGAAGAGGGAACTCAAGGCGAGTCAGAGGGAGAAGGAGGAGGTGGAAGCGGAATGGGAGGAGACGCATGGGATGATGAATGCGGATCTAGCAGAGGTCCGCAGGGAGCTTCGGGTCATTTCGGATCAGAGCAAGGATTCCAGTCGTGTGAGTCGTCCGATCCTCCTTGCCGGCTTGATCCTACTGGGGACGTGGCTGACGGATTCTAGATCATCAAGGAGCAGGAAGCAAAGCTGGAGTCTATCAAGGAGGCTGTGTGTTGCAGTATCTGCCTTGACTCCCTCAAAGATCCACACAGGTGAGCGGTACCATTCTCCCGTACATCTAGCATCAACTGAGCTTACATCTCAGTCTCGCCTGTGGCCATATCGCCTGCAAACTCTGGTATGCCCTCCCTCATCTTAGACCGCCTCGCAGAGCTGATAGTTTACAGCCTCGTCAAGTGGTTCTACACGACCGCGGCGTACCTGCATGAAGTCCCCGACACCGTCAACGGCGACATTCCTGCCGACTACGACGTGTCACATCGCGCCAAGATCTGCCCCACTTGCCGCGCACTCACCATCCGCCGGCCGACCCGTACCTATCACCTCGACTCTATCCTTGCTCTCCTCGGCATATCTCCTTCGGCCGGCATCAGCGCCGAAACCCTCGACGCGGTCGAGGATCCGTGGTTCAACCTCTTCCCCGTCGAGCGCTCTTCATACAAGATCACCGATGGCGGTCCGGGCTACCGAATCCTGCGGTGTTCGGAGTGTATGGGCGAGCTGGACGGACACGGCTGCGATAGGTGCCAGCTCGACTATAGTGACAGCGAGGGAGGCGGCGAAGTGGACATTGAGGAGGGGAATGGCTCGGAGGAGGACGATAGCGAAAGGGATGACGAGGACAACGGCCAGGATCAGGTCGATAGAGACCCGCCAGGGCTGGGAGGCTTCGATGCGGGCTACTTTGCATTCGACTGGCACGCCCAACACCAAATGGCGGCAGCCCAGGCGGAGCTTCACGAGCAAATCAGGGCAGGCTTGCAGATGCAGGCGTATCAGCAACTCGCGATCAATCGGCTCCTTCTGCAGAGTCTCGCGGGCGGGTCGATACCGCCAGGAACGGACCTGTTGGGAATCAGGGCAGGATGGGGTCAAGAGGGCGCAGATGGCAGAGTGGAGCAGGAGGGAGATCAAGCCGAGGACGAGTCGTCGGAGGAGGAAGAAGCAACGGTCGAAGGGGATGAGGGGGAAGGCAGTCAAGAGAATGCGTCAGGGGATGAAAGCCATGAGGACGGGCACTAGGTAAGTCTCCAGATCCCGATCCGACGGTGCTGGATGGATAAGGCAATAGCTAACGACCAGGATCATTAGGACAGCGTGGGACGTGGGACCCCAGAGAGTACGTTCCAGGCAGACGTGATCGATTTATCCACGCGCAACCGATAGGGACACGCGCGGAGATAACTCCCATCAATGCTCGACTCGACCTCCACCGCATCCCGCATTGTCTCGCCTCTTCCCGAGCACGACCGAGTCGACAGACCGCAGCCGGTCGATACCAACCCTGGACGCTCGTCCACACCACATGTCAAACAGCTGTACATTTATCACCGGTGTCATAGGACGTATGCCCATGGCCTTGCAATAGTCATTAGCATTGGGGGGAGTCTGGCCTGTCTGGGCCCGAGAAACTATGCAGTTCGGTCCATTGTGCTTGTCCATCACTTTCAGACCTATCTGCGTGCAATCGACCGACACTCATTCTAGTCACAAGATGTCACTAGCCAGACTATAGCTTGCTCTTCTCTTCTTGTGATACTCTTACGACCCTAATGGATCAGCTGTTGTCCACCTGCGAGGACTATGACTCACGTCTTGCCATAGTTCCTACCCGAGAAGACGTCCTCCAGCGCGCCGACGCACTTGCTCAGCCCATCCGCTTCGCCCTTGTCCCCCTTGAGCACGTGATACTGGTACTTCATTGTGCCCCGCTCCACCATGTCCGCCAAGTAGGCTCGGCCTTCGCCATACCGCGTCGCATAGTCGAAGACGATGAAGCCGCGCATGGAGGACTTGGTACTGATCAGGGTGGGAAGATTGAGGATTGGTGGAGGTGTAGTTGCACTATTGTATCAGCATGGTCGGGGCGGGAAATGAAATGCTTGCTAACTTGTACGCCGCGATCATACCGCATAGGACTATACGGGCATATACCTGTAATTGACCAAGGACCATGTCGAGGATTTCACCGCCAACTGATGCTTAGCGCTACACCCTCGAGCGGTCGGTCGGTCTTACCATTGTCAAAGTAAAGGTCCACAAGGCCGACCTTCCGAAGCTGTTTCCGGAAATCCTTGTCCTTGTAGTTGAGCGCATGGTGAACACCCAGCTTCTTGAGCTCCGCACACTTCTCGGCCGAGCCGGCAATTCCCGTCACTTTGCACTTGGGGTGCGAAAGAGCAATCTGAGTAGCGATCTAGCTGTCAGCGGCGACTCTGCGCTCATAAAGGCAAAGCTGAGCCGTCTCACCAAGCCAACAGATCCTGCCGCTCCGGAGATCACCACGTTGTCACCGTCCTTCAGGTTCCCAATGTCAAACATGCCAAAGTACGCCGTCATACCCGACGCGCCAAAGAGTCCGAGGTGGTCCATGTCCTTTCCACCGCGCGGGACATCGCGGTGCTCAACCTTGTTGGCGGGGCCTTGCCAGTACGTCTGCCAGCCTAAGGTTCCGTATACCTGCTCGGGGTCAGCGACTCTCCGCGATATACCGTAGCAAGTAGTGGGGGAATTACAAGGTCACCCTCAGAGAACCCCTTAGCCTTTGATTTGACAACTCGCCCCACTGCCGCAGCGCGCATCACCGCGCCAATCTTGACGGGCTCCATGTACGAGCGAGCATCATTCAGCCAGTTGCGCTGGGTAGGATCCTAGACTGTCAGCACCGCCCGCCAGGACACAGATTCCTTTCTCTGGGCTCCAGGCTAGACAGCGAGACTCACAATGGAGACATAGTCCACTCGCACCCGCAGCTCCCCCTCTTTCAGCTCAGGCAACTGAGCAGTCTCCCGGCGAAATGTCTTGTCGGTCACTGGGCCGCGCTCCGGCCTGACGGCTAGAACGAGCTGGTTGGATTTTGAGCTGTCAGACATGTTTGCAGTATGTGATGTGGTCGATGATGAGATGAGGGGGGACTGGGTAGCTTAAGGTAGCTGTACAAAAGGTCACAAGGCGGACCGAGAAGTACGGTAAGCTCGGCCTCGGTTATGCTTCAAGCCGGTTAGCTTGGTTTCCGCTTATCTCGGACTTGACACGGACTTCCCCACTTTGGTGGATGCAGCGGGGCTGTCCGAAGTGGGGAGGCTGCGTTTCTGACCTGATGCTCGGTGAAGGAACTGCGAAAACAAGTCAGGCATGTGAACAGATGGCTTCTGGAGGGGTACCAGGATCTGGCACGGCTGACGATCCGAGCGGCAATGTGGCTCTGGTGGCGGATGACACGCCCTCACGTCCGAGCGTTTCACGTTGACTTCTGTTTACTGTAGGCAACAAGCGGGATCGTATTTTTCGCTGAGAAACACCCTCCATTCGACATCTCTTTCGCCACTCCACACGAAGCCAGCAACTGTCCATATCTTTGCGCAAAATGGAACAGCTGCCTACGGACGTCATCACACACATGCTCGCTCATATGAGCGCAGCAGAGAGCAGTTCTGTCCAGAATTCAATGCTTACCGTCTCAAAGGTGAGTCAATTGAGAACCAAATTGCCTGCATGGGCTGAAATTCCCCAGTCCGATTACCTCACTGTCCTACCCATCCTATATCGCTCGGCGCGTATCACCTCCCGTCTCGCGGCGCACTCATTTCTACTCGGCGCCACTCCAATCGATGTCCCCAGCGGCGTCGAGGAGCTCTCGACCGCGGAACTACTCAGCGCGGGTCACTACAAGCTCGCGGCGCTGCGATACGTCCAGCATATCTATGTCGACCTCGACGCTCTCCGGGCTGGCTACCGCGTCGATGGCAGCTATGCAGCCGTCGATGGGCCCGGCCTAACGTCCAACCAATTTCTCTCGGCACTGGAGGCTTTACCTCGAGAGGTGTTGCCGTCGCTGGAGACGGTATCGGTCGCTCAGCGAGAGCTGGGAAAGCGTCTCCGCTACGAGGACGTAGGTCTCGCTTGCTATTCGGATCTGGGCCAGGAACGGGTCGTCACTCGACTTTGGCAGCAGATCCCCCTGGGCCCGGTTCGCCTCTCCTCTTCTTCCACGCCCATGGCCCACTTCCCGTCCGCTCTGCGGATTTGGCACGTCCATGCCTTACAGACCTTCGCAATCATCCCTGGCGGCACGACCGAAATCCACGTTCCTCCCGGTTTTCCTCGGTCCCGCTCTTCCCACCTCCCCTTCAATTGGGATCATGTGGTCTTCGATGATCCCCCGAAAGAGGCGGATCTCGGTCTTTGGATCGGCGCCCAAGTCTGCTCTGCGCTGCTCAAAGCTCAGCTGCAGATCGACCAAGGCGGAGAACAGCGTCAAGCGGTCATTGACCGAACTCGGGTCGTCATTGTTGGTCTTTTCCCCTACTCGACCCGCTGCGACCCTCAGGAGCGTAGGGAGGCGGAGCATGTCTTTGCACAGACCGTCGTCGCCGCAGCCAAGTCATTCCTCAGCAGGGTGACGACGGCGATGACGGACCTGACTCGAGTGCGGATTGAGCTGCGGAAGGCGGACAAGGCACATCGGTGTCAGGCGTGTGGGGACCACGGTGCTGCGCAGTGAAGGAGTAGCGGTTAAGGCGAAAAGAGCATGTACACAGCGAGAACGGCAGCTACGCAAGTGAGTGCCTCAGGCCGCAACATTCATGTGGAGAGCCTTACAATTGAGCTGACTTGATCAGGCGAGACCTTCCGGCTTGAGATCGACACCCATACCGCACTCTCCCCATTGGCATCGGTGCCCCACCCAGCGCACTTGGTCCGCGAATCCTGTAGCAAAGATGTCAAATGTATCAGATGAGTATCCCTCTGACACTTCTGAGTGGTGAGTGTGAGTGGCATACAGTGATACATCGGCTTGAAAGCCCAAGAGTACAACAGATGAGAGTCCGTACCAGACAGAGCTGCAGCGACCGGAACAATGTTGCACCGTCGTGATACGAAGACAAGGTTGCATAGGCGTCATACCAGACTCGCCTAGTTGGACTCATTACCAGCTATCTGATCAGCCAGTGTACTCTCCCCTATCCTCGCAGACATCTACTCACACGCGTCAAACCCCAAATCCTCATCATCCTGCACGACAAAGCTCCCCAGCTCGTACTCATTCTCGCTGTCTGCCCCCTGCTCTGTCGCCGCCCCCTCACTCCGCTCATCATCTGTGACTAGCACCGGCCGCCTGGCCTTGGCCAAGAAGCCTTCCGGATTACCGCGCGGGTTGACGCCGAGTCCCGCTTTGGATCCCGCCTGGGTGGAGAGCCCAGCGAGGTAGACGGCGCGTTGATTGTAACCCTTGGGAGCTTGGGTGGGAGCAAAGTCTTTCCCGGCGAACTTGCGATCCGACTCGGTCTCTTCGTCCTGAGATGGCTCGTCCGCCGAGTCCGTACCAGATATCTCAACATCTACGTCGAACTAAGCGATCAGCTTATTCTCAAGGCGGAAGTGAACTGTGAAGATAGCTCACATATTGCTGAACCTGAGCTTTAGGCACCTTGCCTTTCCCCTTTGGTCTGGGTCTACGCGGGACGACAGGACTAGAAGCCGGATCACTGCTCACGGTGGCTACCCTCGCGGCCCCCCCTCTGAGCGGTAAGAACGGACTCGACACTGCGTCCTCATCCACCGGACCGCTCTTTGCTTCTTTGTCTGAAGACGTCTCGAAGATCCTTGCCCGCCTGGCCACCGGCCGACGCACGAGGAACTGGGTCGCCTCGATCCCAGGCGTGGGCACCGAGCGTGGACCGGCAGGTGACGATGAGCGATGGGCCGGAATAGGCGGAGGAGGCATATCGAGGGTAGATCTTGATGGGCCGAGGGGCGTGGCCTTGGTCACGACCTGAGAGGCGGGTCTGGACTTGGACAGCCCGATCCGACGGGGCGGAGCAGAAGGTACGAGCGTCTCGTCCTCGTCGACGTACTTCTCTTGCGTCAAGATACGCGGCAACGCCACCACCTCCTCGTCACTGTCGTTCCAGGACAAGTCGATCGGGTCGATCTGGCTGAAACCGACGAGGGCTGCGGTAGCTGGACTGAGGCGGCCCATTCCGCGTAGCTTGTGAGCCTGCATATGAGGCTCTGAGTCGGAGTCAGGGCTGCCGGGCGGGTGGGTAGCTCGTTTGCGGACGGGAGACGGCGAGGGCGAGCTAGGCGGAGTGAGGTCGGGTAAACGAGGACCGTTCCGGAGAGGGCCAGACGGGTGGAAAAAGTCCAGCCCTATCCGGTCGATCGATTCTTGCCTCTTGCGCTCCTCCTCGTCCTTTTTCCTCCTGATCACCTTGGGATCGGTCGGATCCTCCTTTGGCTCCGCCGCCTCCTCGTCCTCCTCAACGACCGCCTTACCCTTCTTCCCCTTGGCTACCTTCTTTGCCTTCGCCCCGCCCTCCGCGACCTTCTTTGTCTTCTTCGCTGGTCGGCCCGCAGCCGTCTTGACCGGCCCGTAAAGCAGCTCCTCGTCCTCCACCACATCATCGTCCCCTCCACTCTCGCTCCGGACCGGACTGGCACCCTTCCTCTTCTTTCCCTTACCCTCCCCAGCATCCGCCGTAGCCTTCCCCTTGCCTTTGCCGGTCGTAGTAGCCAGACCCGCCTTGGCCTTCCCTTTCCCAGCCACGGGCTTCCCCTGCTCCCTCAGCAACTCCGCCACGCTCCGGAACCCATTCGCCGCTCCCTCAGGTATCGCATCTCCCCGCTGTACCGCCCCCGCCCCCGCCTCCTTGTCCTTGGCCTTCGTCTTGGACTTTGGCGTGGCGACGATCTTGCGTTTCTGGTCTTCCGGGTCCCACGGGTCGACCGGCATCTCCTTCTCTTCGCACTTGGGGAACGGACCGACCGGGAGGAGTCGCTCGACGTCTTCGAACAGCTCGAGGTTGCGAGAGTGTAGGATTTCTTCTTGGATCTCCCGATGCGTCTGCTGGGCGCTATCCCAGTTCAGGTCTTCGCGATTCCCGGACATGAGGACGTGGACCTGCCCGGAGCGTTTTCTACCGGTACGACCGATACGTTGGAGCTGTTGACGTCAGCTATACCTCGGTCTTCGACCTGGGACGGAGTCTAGCTCACCAACTTGATACTCTGCTTAGGCATATCATAGATAATGACAAAGTCGACCTCTCCGATATCAAGACCCTCCTCGCCGATAGAAGTAGATACCAAGATATTGTGTTTGCCTTCTTTGAAGTCGACAATGGTCTGTATACTGTTAGCTATGACCTCATATGCGCATCGAAGAGCCCTCGAACTAACCTTCTTCTGCTCCTTCTGGTTAAACCCCTTATCATTCTCCTGCTTTCCCTGCGACTGACCGACGAATTTGGTAGCCTTCAGCAAGGCAGGGTGATCATTCAGCATATCCTACCCTCGTCAGCGACTATCCTCAAGAGCTAGCCCGAATGGTACTCACCACCACCTCCAAGACACAATGCCGGAAAGAGCAAAACACCATCGCCCTCGTATCATTCTTGATCCCATGCACCTTCTCGTCCTCTGCAGCTTGGGTGAAGTGTGCAAGAAGCTGGTCCGTCAGCTCGATCTCGTATAGTTTCGGGCGACTCCAACATCGACAAAGGTGAACGCACCAGTTCTAATGTCTTGCCCATCTTCGGATGCGCATCACTCCTCCCCCTCCCTCCAGCTCCTATTCGCATGAGGTTCATCTCCGCCTCAACATCCCGCAGCAGCTTCTGAAATTCCAGGTTGTTCCGCAGGGAATTGGAATTTCCCTTGGACCCGACTTTCTTGCCCGTTTCTTGCGAGGTGTTACCGGCTATCTCGAGGAGGGTCGCGCGGAACATGCCTAACGAGAATTCGAGCTACCTTGTCAGCTCAATGTCACGGATTATGGCAGGAGTAAACAGCTTACAAGATGGGTCATGGCTCTGGCCATCTGCTCAAGACTCTGCAGCGACCCCAGTGCCCACCTCACCCCGCTTGTCCGGTCCCGACTGATCTCCATACGCTTCGCCGTAAGCCGGAAAGGCTTGAGACGCTTCGTATCGAGGTCGCGGTCCATCAGGACACCCTTGTCTACGAGCTTCTGCACCATAGGCTGCGAGCATCAGCCAGAATCCGCAAGTAAGAAGTGGTCATAGCTTACCCGCATCAAGACCGCCCAGCGATCTCTGAATCCCTCAATGACATCCGACATGGGTACGACATGCTGCTCTGTGTGCTGCTATATCAGCTTGGTCCTTATATCCCGAACTCGAAACCTACCTTCTCATTCATGTACTTGCTAATGGCCGGATCCTCCGCCTCCCTGATCTCGATCCGACTGATATGCAGCGCATCTACCACGCCCTGGACTTTCGGTACATCTGCCCCAGGGGTGGCTGTGAGGGCCAGTACTCGGAAGTGCGGTTGGTGAGCGGTAAGGTAGGCGAGGATGGTGGTATAGGCGTATGATCCCGAGGCTTTGTGCGCCTCGTCAAATACAGCTAGGACAATATCGCGGGGATCGAGTCGGCCGGTCGTTAGGTCATTATACATTGTTTGAGGGGTACAGTAGAAGACGCGTCTTTCTTGCCACTGTCAGAGTCAGCGCCAAGTGGCTGGCCCGAGCAGAAGAGACTTACCAGTTTTACTCGCTCTTTTGCTGATACACTGGATCCAGTCATAACAGCCGCGTCCTTGCTCGGAATACCGCAGGTCATTTGACACGCCTCGATCTGCTGGTTGACGAGTGGCTTAGTCGGGGCGAGGAAGACTATCTTTCCAGTGGGGAACCAGCGGTAGACTGGCGCATTAGCTTGACTCCTGTATAATCGCTGGTGCCAAATGGCCAAGTATAGCTTACAATTCAACATCACTACTCCCGCCACAAAGGTCTTTCCCAGACCCGTTGGTAGAGCTACCAAGCAATTATCCGTAAAACACGCCATGACGATGTCGAACTGGTAGTCCCGCTTGGGTCGATTGGTAGGGTAGATGTAAGTCTTGGTGGCTTCTAGATCGGGGTGATGTTTCGGTGGTTCATATGCTTTCGCTACTGAGTCAGCTGACGCATCCTGAACAAGAGTAAGCAGACAACTCACATAAGTCCACCTTGGATTTCGGATCAGGAGCCAGCGGTTCTCCCCAATCATCTTCCTCCTCATCCATCTCGTCCTCTTCATCATCGAACGCCTCACCGCGCTTTCTCTTCTTCTGCGCCTCCAACGCATCCTTATTCTTGATGACCTTCTTCCGCCCCGTAGCTGCAAACGCTGTCCGGTCCCATATCTTCCCCTTGGTCGTCTGGTTCTCTCTGCGGAAGTTCAGATGGGTCTGGACGCCGGTAGGTCCGCTGGAAGTGCGTCCGAGGCGAGAACCAGATGCCGCGGGAGGGTGCAGGGCGCGAGAGGACGACGCGACCGCGTTCTTGGGTATGGGCTTGAATCCTAGACCTTGCGATGGGGGTTTGGAGGAAAGACCGAGGAGGGCGAGACGGCGAGCTTCGGCGCCTTTGGACCGGGGCGACAGCGGGGCATCTCCCTTGGGTGGAACGGGCTGCTTCTGGAAAGCGAGCTGCGGAGGTCTTTGCGGTGGACGAGAGGACGATCCCGAAGCCGCAGAGACGCTCCGTTGGGCTGCTGTCCAGCCCTTGTTGAATGATGTGACGGGGTGAGAGGTTGTCCGGGCGATGTTTTTGGTTTGTCCAGCAGCAGCGGCGGCGGATGTGCTGGCTACAGCAGTGATGTTGTCTACCTCGCGGAGGAAGGAGTCGTCGAATGCGTCGTCAAAGCCATAGTCGTCGGACATGGTCCGGTTGTCGTGAGGTCGGTTGAGACGACTGTATCCGAGGCGATTATGGACAGCGCAAGGCTCAAGATGGGTATGTATATGACAGGTCTACCGGAGGGTGGTCATGAGAGGTCGTCACAGCAAGAAGAAAGGCAAGCAAGAGATGTAGATAGATGGCCACTAGGTCCAAAAAGCACAACGAGAGGGAGCTTGAGCGAAGTCAAAGTCAACAAGAGGATCGCTGCGCGTCACGTCACCTCCAAAGCCTAATCCACGTGGCGCAGTAATGCGGGGTAATAACAGTAGTTGTGCGGGGTAGTGGTCGACTCGAAGCTCGTTATCTCGCAGCTTTTCCTTTGTTGTTACAAGACAAGAGGCAGACACTGGCCCGCGCCTGCGTCTGGACCACACACCGACACTGGTCAGGAACCTTTAGCCCTTGCGAGAAAGCTATCATGAAGATGGAGGACGCTGAGACCTACAATTGTCAGTCCTTTCCCCCCGCCTGGCTGGCTCGAGGTTCAAGGTTGCACTCATATCGAGCTACAGCTGAGAAGCCCACTGACACATCAAGTTTTCTTCTACGGTACTCTTTGTCACCCCACCATCCTCTCGCGCGTCCTGCGCAGACCGGTCGACGGGCTGCAATTTGAAGATGCCATCTTACCGGTTCGTTGACTGACCTGCTTCTCATCTACGCTGGGGTGACATCAGTCCGAGCAGCTGATCAGCCAAGGGGTACACCAGGCACCATGTCAAGAACGAGGACTACCCTGCTGTGATCGACAAGCAGTCAGCTGAGAAGCTCTTATCTGCCACCTCGTACGTGGCGGATGACGACTACAAGGGTGCTTTGGAAGCTGATAAGGCAGTGAGGCTCGAGATGTCGACTTCAGCACGCGCGGTACACTTGTCAAAGGGCTGGATTTGCGCGATGTCATGGCTCTTGACACTTTCGAGGGAAATGTGCGTGCCATCTACAGCTGATTCAAGCTGCTCAAATCGCACTGTGAAGCTGAACTGCTTAGCAATACGCTCGGCGCCAGCTGCCCATACGGATCATGGGGTCCGGTCCGGCCATATCGCAGGCAGACCGTGCCGACTCTTCAGGCGTATCGAAGCCCTCCTCGGCACTCAGCGCCGTCGGACAGGCTGTTGCGGCAGTCAAGACCGCTCTGAGCCCAGATGGGCCTGGCGGGGGTCTGAAGGGGGACCAAGCGGACGACGCGGGGCAAGTGGCCTGGGTATATGTCTGGAGCGATGATATCAAGCATCTCGAGCCGAGTATCTGGGAGTGAGTCTCCGTTCGTGCTCGATCATCCTGAGCGAGCCGATGCTGATTGAGTCAGCTTCGAGACCTTTGTCAGGGACAAGGCGGACGTCTGGACTGGTTCCTCGACGAAAGAGTACGACGATGTCGAGCGGCATCATGCAGAGCAGAAGTCCCACGGAACCACCGGCGAGCAAGCCAGAAATGGTACCGCGTCTGAGCTGGAAGGTCAGCGTAAAGAGGGATATCCTGATTTCGGGCACAACATGCTCAAGTACTGGGCCTTCAAGGACGGATGTAAGTCATTACAACATACACTTATGAGGATCGTCAGAGCTGACGCTTCAGATCTCAACTTCAACAACGGTTCCTACGGCTCCCCACCGCTGCCCGTCCTCCGTGCCATCAGATCCCTTTCGGACGAGTGCGAAGCCCGGCCTGACCACTTTATCAAGCGAGCTTACCTGCCTCATCTCCATGAGGCCCGGCGGCGCGTTACGGAGCTCATCGGCGCGTCCATGGACGAGGTGGTGATCGTTCCTGGAGCGACGCATGGGATGAATAATATCCTGAGGGAGATCGATTGGGCAGAAGGGGATATCATTCTGGCCTGTAAGTTGACCATCTACTTTATCAACTGAAGTGAGCTGATCCATAGATAATACAACATACGGAGCCGTGGCGCAGACTATCAAGTACCTTGTCGACCGCAACCCTACCCTATCACTCGAAGTGATCAGCCTCGACTTTCCCGTATCCCACGCGGAAATCGTCAAGCGCACAGAGGAAGTACTTGCCAAGTACAACTCGCCTGCGATTCCGAACTATACTGGTCAGGCCAAGCCGACGGGTCTGGATGTCAAGAAACGGATCAGAGGGCTGGTGATCGATCAGATTGCGAGTATGCCGGGGTGAGCTCTGCTTTCGCGTCCAACTTCAGGATCAAGCTGACGGGGCTCAGCATGATATATCCCATGGACAGTCTCGTGGGGCTCTGCAAGAAGTATGGCGTGTACTCGATGGTCGACGCGGCGCACGCGATAGGGCAGGTCAAGACGGACGTCAAGGCGTCTGATCCGGATTTCTGGGTTTCTGTAGGTCACCCTTCTGGACTCGGCGGGAGACAAAGCTGACGAGATAGAACTGTCACAAGTGGCTTTACGCACACCGAGCTTGTGCGGTCTTATACATCCCAAACCGGAACCAAGGTCTGATACGGTCGAGCTTGCCGACGGGGTATGGGTATGAGTCGGAGAGTCATCCAGCGCCGGGTGTGACGCGGAAACAGGAATGGGCAAAGCAAGTGAGCCCGATTCCGCTCAAATCTAGTTCCTCCTCCGCTCTACGCCCTCCTTGAAACGATCTTCATCATGATGTCAGAGCTGAACACGCAGTACGACTACGTCTCCACCCAAGATTGGGGACCGTTCTTCTCCATCAACTCGGCTCTTGATTTCCGGAAGGAGATCGGCGGGGAAGACAGGATTATAGCGTATAACCACGCGCTGGCTGTAGCGGGTGGTAAACGACTAGCGGAGAGATGGGGAGGTGAACGGGTGGTCATGGAAACCCCGGAAGGCGAGCTGACTGCGGCTATGGTACGTAGCAAATCAGAGTATGGCCTGATATCCCGGCTGACCAAGCAGCTGAACGTCTTCCTGCCTGACTTTCCCGTCCCTGAGAAGGCCGAAGAAGCGCTGGAAGCTAAGAAGTACATCGAGGACAAGCTATTCGAAGGGGACGCGTTCTGCGCAATCGTGAGTCACGCCAAAGCGTATCGGATATACAGCTGATCAATTCAGTACGCGCACGCCGGCAAGGTCTGCGCCCGTTTCTCCTGTCAGGTCTGGATCGAGGTGAGCTATCATCGTGCTACGCCAACCTAGGGCCTCTTACTAACGATCTAGCTGGAAGACTTTGACCGGATAGCGGATATCCTGGACGATGCTATGGCGGGGATCAGGTATGTTCAGCTGCAAGCGCCCTCGAATCGCTGAACATGGCTGACATTTCAATAGGCAAGGCAAGCACCGGAGTAGGGAGATGGTTGGTTCCGAGATGCTGCACCGGACGGAGGATGTGCCCATCATGAAGGACGAGTAGCTGGTTTGAATCGCAATGGAAGGGAAGGGGACATGTGAGTAGGCGGTCTTGACATCCGGAATACCTAGCCTTGCAGCGGAAGGTAGAATATCTATTGTTACATGATGTCAAATCGTTGCGAGTACGCTGCTTAGCCTTCATGCTCGTACCTGATGGGTTGACCGTGACGACCTTTCCGAGTAATTGCGCTTCGCATTATGGCTCAAGCACGAGCGACCTTATCATCCGCCACTGGACCGAGGCAGTGCCACCCACGTGGCTTTAGCTTTGAGTGATGACCCTACCCCCTTTTAACCTTTTCTGTCCCTGAAACAGACGCGCCTGGGTGAAGCGATGAAAGTTCTCTTGGCGCGGTCACCTCCTTCCTTGTCTTCCTCCCTCAGTTAGCTTTTACTAATCAACCCATCTATCTTTCCTACCACTTGCTTGGCTACCCTCCACAGCATAGTCCGATCGTATCTGCAGCGCAAAAGACGATCTCTGAAGTCAGCGAGTTGATCTTGCCATCTATACATCCACCCATTTCACACACAGCGACATCACACTCGGACCTATAATCGTTCGCGTCCTTCTGCGGCCTATCTCGGAGCCTATCGGACAGCCGACCGCGAAGCAGATTTCGAATTCGCGGATCTCATCCTTTCGCTTACTCTGGTCTTTTGACGATTACATCTGGACAAGGCGTTTCGTGTCTTGCACAGCCCATCAATTTTCAGCGTGAGTGCGAAAGATCTCATCTTCCTCCCAACGAGCTGGACGCACCCCCCGCACCCATAAATCTCAGCTTACACTCCAGAACTCATCGCCACCCAGGATGATTCCCTCACTCCTCCCTCTTTCCCTCTCCCTCCTCGCCCTCCCTCTCGCCATTGCCCACCCCTCCCCCGAAGGCAGCCACAATTCGGGTAACCCCTACCGCGAATCCCTCAAGAGAGAAATCACGACCGACGCTTCACGCGTCAACGGCCGCGCTTTCGACTTTGTCATTGCCGGTGGAGGATGTGCGGGTCTTGCGCTGGGCGCGAGGCTGAGCGAGTGGAGCAACGTGACGGTTTTGGTCATTGAGGCCGGGGCGGATGGGTCGCAATTCGAGGATCAGATTGATATTCCAGGTACGTCGTTAGACAAGCTTGAAAAGTTGGAGCAATTAGCTGACGGGTAGGCTACTCATACCTCAAGGGTTTGGGAGATACGACATTCGACTGGGGATACTCGACCACCCCGCAAATAGACGCGCTGAATCTCGTCAAGAAGTGGCCGCGTGGAAAGGGACTCGGAGGGAGTGGAGCGGTGAACGGGCTTTATTGGTGCAAGGGTGATCAGATGGAGTACGATGCTTGGGGACGTACGTTGAAGGATGTTCTCACTCGGACGGGCCGAAAGCTTACTATCCAGAACTCAACCCGAATTCGGCACAAACCTGGAACTGGAACGAAATGAGCAAGTACATGCGAAAGGTGCATTCTCTTTCTCTGCTATCGTACTTGATAGAAGCGGTATTGATGCCTTGCAGTGCGAGACCTACACCGCCCCCACCGCAGCGAGGATCGCACAATTCGGCAATGTCATTGACCCCAATGCTGGCGGCAAGGACGGACCGATCCAAATCTCCATCACCAACTTCATCTACCCCCTGGTCCAGAACTGGATCCCGTGAGTCCTCTTGAGCTCGACTGCCTTCTACAGCTGACGGCGAAGAACATGGCTCAACCTTGGCTTCCAAAGCAAAGATCTGCTTGCCGGCGACACCCGTACGTCTACCTATAGCGCTGCGAAGACTATGCAGAAAGCTGACGAAGCAGACGGTGTCACTATCAACCCCTCTACTATCAATCCCTCAAACGGTACCCGGTGTGATTCCAAGGCCGGCTACATCGACCGCCTGCCACCACGGTCCAACCTCGTCATTCTTACCAACCAGCAGGTGACCCAGGTCATCTTCAACGGGACCAAGGATGCCTCGGGCAACATTATCGCTTCGGGCGTGCGATTCCAGGGCAGCCGGGGAGCCACCGCGTATACCGTTCAGGCCAACAAGGAGGTCATTCTTGCGTAAGTCTTCAGATGCTGTAGCAAATCCGGAGAATCCAGCTGACAAAGTAGCGGTGGAACTATCGGATCTGCCCAGCTTCTCCAGCTCTCCGGTGTCGGACCCGCCGACCTCATGACCCGCTATGGAATCACGCAGAACCTGGACCTCCCTGTCGGTCACAACCTGCAAGACCACGTCTCGGTCGCGATGTACTGGTCGACCCCGCCTGGAACTGTCACCTGGCGCGAGATGTACAACGCCGACGTGCAGGCGGCGGCGCTGGCGCAGTGGAAGGCGAACGGGACTGGAAAGCTTACCTACGTCAACAACGCCATGGGCTGTGAGTTGCTTCAGCCGGGACAATGGGGAGCGGGACGTAGCTGATAATGCTCCAGACAGTAATCTCGCGGACATCACTGGGTCCACGGCGGCTGCTGCTTCGTACGCTGCCGACATCAAGACGCAGCTCAGCAAGACCGTCACCGACGTCACTGGCTGGCTTACCCTCCCATCAACCGTCGCAAGCGGTCTCACCAAGCAGTACAACATCATGCAGGAGTGGCTTACCGGTCGTATCGGCCAGCTCGAAGTCCTCCTCCACATGCTCGGAAACGCCGACAATACCCTCGGTATCCAGATCGCGCTCCAGCACCCCTGGACCCGCGGAACGATCTTCATCAACTCTACCGACCCCTTCCTCTCCCCCTCTATCGACCCGCACTACTTTGGTGTCGGTTTCGACACGGACATCATGGCGTACGGTCTCGACTTTGCTCGTAAGCTCGCCGGAACCGCCCCGCTCTCGCAATACTTCATCACGGAGACTACACCGGGCCGCACCGTCGTTGACGATGCGCTGTACGACTACTCTCGGCGGGTCAGTACGACCGAGTACCACCCTATCGGCACGTGCGCGATGTTGCCCAAGGCGGACGGAGGGGTGGTGGACACGAACCTTATCGTTTACGGGTCGGCCAACCTTCGTGTCATCGACGCGTCCATCATGCCCCTGCACGTTACCGCGCACACTATGGCGTCGGTGTACGGTGTCGCCGAGAAGGGCGCGGACATCATCAAGCAAAAGTACATGGCGGTGCAGGCTGTAGCACCCTCGACCGGCGTGGCTACTGCGGGCGTCGCGACCGATGCGGCCCTCACCGCGCCCCAGGCCTCTGCAACTGCTGCCGCCGCTGGTGGAAATAGGTCGAGCGCCGGGCTCAGTACGACCGCCATGATTGGTGTCGGAGTAGGCGCGGGTGTCGGCGCACTCTTGATCCTGGCGGCGCTGATTGCGTTCTGCTGTATCCGGAAGAAGAGGAACGAGAAGAAGCAGATCGGGGAGAAGGGATTCTATGCGCCCACCGGAGCAGCGGCTGGAGGTGAGTTGACTGTCTCGGTGTCATCTGCCAGAACACGAAGCTGACAATTCAGCTGCTGGCGGATACGCAATGAATGACCTCCTCGCTCCTGCCGCCCCGTACTCGCGCGAACGTAAAATGTCGGCCTCGCCATCGATCGCCTCGATGGAGACGACCGATATGTCATCACGAGCGCCCATGCGGAGTGAGAGCGGGTACGGGTTGTCGGCCAACATGGACGGACCATACAGGTGAGCTGTCAGGCATTCGAAACATCAGGAAGTAAAGCTGATGATTTCGCAGAGACTCGATGGACAACCGAGCAGATACACGAGCGGCCGACTTCCTCCCTGGAACAGGGGACGAGCGGTATGGCCAGCCAACGTGGAATGTCCGGCCGCAGGAACAGCGATACTTGCCTGTCAACGTGCGCTAAGTCGAGGACGAGGAAGCCGGCTGGTCTGGTATGATGACGGAGAGGTTGAGTGTGTATGGAGGATGCGAGGAAACGACATACTTAGATAGAGTAACGGTATGGCTCAGCCTTAGGCGGATATGGACAATCAGATCTTACTAGATATGGCTGCGTAGTATCCCCGCTTTTCCTCATCTAGCTAGATATATTTGACCGGAGAAGACTTGATGCATTCACGATTCATGAGGATGATGCGGTTCGGCCATTGGCGTCTGAAAGAAGGGCTAGGCAGGATCTCAATAAGACAAGAAGTCACCACAGAGATGCATGCTACGCAAATTATAAACCCAAAAGATCTAGACGAGACGACAGAGGAAGAGAGCGAGCGAGTAGTCCATACATACGCTAGCGTAATGTAAATCGAGATCCAAATCCTGGGCGAGAAAGTGGGGGTCATGATAGCCTTCCAGGCCCAGCTGGGGAGGTCGGTTTTAGAAGAGGATAGGGGGTTTATGATAGTCTATGAAGGTTCAAGTAATATACAAGAAAGAGGGGTTGGATGTGTCTAAAGATTCCGGAAGATGGAAGATGAGAGGCGCGGAGATGGAGGATCGAAAAGAGGAGGCTAGACATAAGCCTTGCGGTCGTGTGTCGAGTTGGTGGGGCTCTTGCCATCGTCCCCGTCGCTCCGCCTTTCCTTTTCGCCGGTAGTCTCCCAGTTGTTGTGGCTGAGGGACGGGGCGTGCGCGAGTGCCGGGTCAGACTCGGCCTCGTCCATCGACTCGACGGTCCAATCGACGTAAGTCGAGGTAGGGGGGAAGATCTTGGAGAGGGTGTAGTAGATGGTGGCGGTGATGAAGAAGGAGGTGAGCCAGGACGCGCGGTCTATGGGTCAGCTGACGCTCCGCAGGGCGAATGTGGGAGCAGAAGCTTACAGAAGAAGGCAAAGTTTCCAATCTTGACGTTGTTGTCGATGGCGTTCATAAGACCGGGAAGGTTGATGGGGACAACAACGAAGAGGGTGGCGACGGCTCGCCAGTTGACACCGCCCTTGTACCGGTAAATCCCCTCGTTCTGGTACAGCAGGGGGACGTGGAGGTGGGTCTTGCGGAGGAGCCAGTAGTCGGTGATCTGTACGTCAGCGGTGGTTTTGCTGAGCGTATACGCCAAAGCTCACCATGATGGACAGCAACGGAGACAGGACGATGACATAGCCGCTCAAGAAAGTGGTCAAGCTCTTGGCGCTCGCCTGGATCTGCCACGGGCAAGTCGCCCATCCGCCCAAGAAAGCAGTGAGGAACGCTCCGCGCTGAATGTTGATCCACCGGGGGAAGAGGAAGGCAAAGTCGTTCGACGACGCGATCGAGTTGGTCGAGATGTTGGTACCGAGCGTGGCGAGACCGAAGGCGAATGCGACAAAGAACTTGGCGGCGCGGCTGTCCCAGAGAGCGACGATCGCGGTGGGGTCCCAGTAGAGGGTACCGTAGATGGCCTGACCGGCGGACGCGATGACGATACCGATAAAGGAGAAGGTAAAGTAGACGACGGGGACAAAGAGCATCTGCCAGTACGAGACGGACGGGCGGTTACCGTATCGGGTCAAATCGGGCTGGGGTGTCAGCTACAATCGCCAGCATTCAGAAATGAGGCAGTACTCACCATGTTGATGGCGAGGGTGGTCTTGCCGGCAATGGCGACGTTGATACCGCTGACCCAGGCCCAGGACAGGTTGTAGCCAGTGGCGGTAGGGGGCTTGCTGAAGATGGGTCCTGCTCCACCGGCGGTCTTGACGGCCCAGCCGAGGGTGGCAAAGGCGGCAACCACGGCGAAGATGGACTTGATGAAGAAGAGCCAGCGCATCTTGCGGGGGTGGATCATGACCAGGGGGAATTGTACTAGTCGTCAGCGCTGCGTTGGGTCACCAAGGGAATGACTCACGGGTCCAGAAGACAAAGTACGCGATCATACGGTTGCTGGTGACGCCTACGTTGCCGGGGATGGTGTTCGGGAGGTCGATAAGGGAGGGCCAGATGGCTTCGAGCATGATGAGCATGCAAGAGGCGCCGATGTAGGTGTTGATACTGGTGGTCAGCTTGGATATCTTCGTGAGGGCAGTAGACATACCCAAAGTAGATGAGACCCAGGACCATTCGCGAGACGACGGCAAAGTAGGAAAAGTAGAAGCCCATGCTCGCTCGCGAGGCGATGGAGAAGGGGATATGGTGGCGAGAACCGATAGCTCCGTTGAGGGTGATGGCGCCGGCGATGATGATGTTACCGATGGCACTGGGGGTCAGCGCATGATCGCAGACGTGGAATAGACGACTTACATGGCAGCTGATGCCTCCTTCCAGCTCAGACCCAGAGCAACGATGGATGCAGCCTGCTGCATGGTTCCAACGTTGGCACCATCAGACAACCAGAGGAAGAGGTAGTTGACCCTGCATCACGTCAGCTGGGTCGCGCTCGAGTTGTGGCCTGTACTCACGCTTTCCAGTTCCTCTGCTCGACGGGAACGACATCGACATCGGCATTACTCCACCCATCGTGCGTTGCGTACGACGCTGGCGGGGTTTCGAGGCGCCAGTAGTCCTTGGTGATCCACTTCTCGGGCTGGGGGCGGGACATGCGCATCCTGAAGGAGGTCTCGTTGAGAGAGGACGGACGAAGACCGAAGATACTGGCCATTGTGAGCTGAGATCAAGGGAAGAATAAGGAGGAGAGATAGATGGGAAGAGGTTGAAATGAAGGTAAGAAGGGGGACATGGTCCTTTGACTGACTGTTACCGCTACCTGTTATATAGCGCAGGCACACACTCAGCGCTTGAGGGTTGAAAGATTAATTGATGGTGGGGGATGATGGGAGGAGACGGATCAAAAGGGAGCGGAGGGGGATGTGTGTGTGTATAAGGACAAGGGCGAGCGTACCTTGATCGTGCCTCTGCGCCTCTTTGCTATGTATGCTGACCCTCGTTACGCCTTAGAGTACCTTACAGCTCCGTTCTAAACGTTCTAGCGGACAGCCTAGATACAGAGGCGGCGAGGAGAAGGTCCGAGCTTTACTACCGAAAGGTCCCACCCCCTTTCGCTAGTCTGGAACAACCCGGTCGTCAAGGGCTGTCGAACAGTCGAGCAAGCTACTAGCCTCAACTTTGCGGGGCAATCTGCGAGATGAGAACAAGCCATGCGTGGCTGATCGAGAGCAAGGAGGGAGAGTAATTATTGCGAGATTAGTGTATGCTCAAAGTCAAGCTGGGATGGAAATTTGACATTGAAGGTCCAAGCGTAATTAGATTTCGAGTGCGTGATAAGGCTCGAGCACACGGATAGCGCAGCCGGCAACCTCGGCGCGGAGACTTGCCCGACTTCTCGGCGTAACGCCGCTGTCACGCCACCCGGCCGTAGAGTACAGTATATGTAGTGTGCTCAGGCTGTGCCTCATCTTGATAGGGTCGTGTTCTGACATGTGAGCAAGTTCTGGACCAGCAAGGTGTGGCCTCATGTCGTCCCTACGTTTCACATCGTAGGGGGACAATCATGCAGGAGCGACTTTCTTGATAAGATTTTCATCAGTCCTATTGACCCATGCAAATGACCAGAGGCACATGGGTACGATGGGTCAAGACTCATATAGGTGAGGTAGAGTTCGACAAAATGCCTGGGCACCTTGGGAACGCTCTCCCGCTCAAGCTCTCAGGCTCGAACACTCATCGCCTCGTCCTCTCTGGTTCGGATGGAAACCGGGTAAATTTGACCCGCCAAGATCTGCTTTCACGCTGTCTGTCCACCTGCCCACGCTTGACGCTCCGTGCCCAAACTTGCAGGCCTGTATCCGCTCGATGAAACGTCCGCATATCCTTGTCTGGCATATCACATGCTCACCTCTGTCAAGACCTCGTTTCGGATCCTTGCCACCAGATGTCAACCCCTCACAGTTACAATCTCGACCTCGTGCTACTCCGTGCCTGGCGACTTCAGGGGCGAAAACCCAAACGTAATGGATCCGGCCGATCGGGTGATGGCACTCCGGACTCCGGACCTCCTCTTCGGCTTAATGGGGTTTTCTCTTTGCCTCCAAGTGCTGCGGCGGCTACGTTGGGCAAAGAGAAGAGCCGCATTCCTCTTCACCATCTCTACTCTCACCTCATCCGCTCCTCCCTTGTGTATAGCCCCACCCACCGCTACACGCTCAACGACGAAGATCCGGATCTCATCACATACCTCGCCCGGTTCCTGGCCTTACATACCCCTGACGACCATCCGTCCGCGTCCGTGCTTTGTGTATCCGCCGAAAGGAGGGTCACATCTCCCGATCACCCCTTGTCGCTTACCTCCGTGGCTCCTCCATACTCCACCCCCTTCTCCATCATCGCCACCTCCTGTACAGTCCGCACCCCTGTCGATATCTACCCTTTGTTGCCATGCCCCACTCCCGCTGTATATAGCCCCGTACCAACCTCGACTCCCCTTTCTCCCGCCGCTGTTCCTCCGCTAGCCGCAGCTGGACCACCCCATTCCGCCGTACTCAAAGTCCAGTCCCCCTCTGATCCGCTCAACCGGATCTCGGACCCGCGTGCATACTCCCCGTTCCTCCGCCATCGCACTATCGGCCGACCTATCCTATAGGGCCTCATAAGCGCACGCGTCCGAGGCCTCCCCGCGCTGATTGTGTTTCGCACAGCACGCGGTGCTCTTGGCTCCGCGGCCCGATACACTGTATCCGGATTGGCGCTTGAGTGGTGCTGAAGCTCAAAGTGGAGAAGGCGAGAAGCGATACCTTGAAGCCAGAGCAAAGTGGGGCAGTCCTTTGCCTGGCGGTATCGAGGCGTCCCTGGCGGAACTGGAGGTCTATAAGAGAGTGGACCGACTTCGGGTGGAGAGAAAGCCACTGGAACTGGAGCATAGGGACAGGATGAGTGCCTCTACAGCTGGACCATCTAACTCCCGGGCAGCTACGGAGCCCCTGGGCGGCAGGGATCTCTGTACGAAAGAGAACATCTCCGCACCCATCTTCGCCTCGATAGGTCAGTCGGGTGGAATTTTTGGCCGCTGTGGACCATGCTGACCAAGCAGGGACCGTCCTTGTCGACTGCTTCGACCCTGTTTCCCGCTCCAACGTCGCCAGCGTCACCCCAACATCCACTCGCCCGCCCTCTCCCACCTCGGACATACTCCCCTCCCTCCGCCTCCTCTCCCTGAGCGTGGGCAAGCCCTCAGGCGGCGCATCAGGCTCTATCACACCTCAACGTAGCTTTTCCTCGGACGATACCGACCCCTCCTCTTCCCTCTCCCTCGCGTCGTGCAGTAGCAGCGCGACCTCACACTCGGAGGATGAGCCGCTCGAGGTGCTCGGCGGCGGGGCGCTGTACGCACTGATAGGCGCCCGGATATGGCTGCCGGCCAATAAGTGTCGGACGCTCGTTGATACTGCCGAAGGGAGGAGTGATTTGGGGCCGGATCTGGAGGCGGAGTTGGAGGGGTATGGGCCGGGATGTTGGGGATATCAAGAGGGAGAGGGGAGGAGGATGATTCGTGCGCGAATACGATATGAGGGTACCGTCAGACTGTAAGTGTCTTCAATCTGCTGCTCAGACTCAAGCTGATAAGACAGATATAAGCACCTAGTCCCTCCCCTTCCACGGCCATTCTCCTCTCTCCTCTCTACACCTATCGACGGCGCGCAGTACCTTCACATCTCGCCGCCATACTCACCAGAAAACGTCTTCCAGCTCTTGGCTGAGCAAAGGCAGGTGGAGGCTGGGTCATCTGCTGGAAAGGGTTCTGTTGGCGGGAGCAGGACGTGGAGGCCAAAGATCGTCTATGAGCCGACGCCGCAGAGCTGTCATGTTGGCCAGAAAGACTTCTTGGAGTCTATCTTGCCTGATCTGGAGATCTTATCGTAAGTTCACTGCTGGTCCTTCTAGATCGCCATCCCTTGATCTTTTCTTGCACGATGGCTGATAATATAGACCCAATCACGAAGAGCTGCTTTCACTGTATGACCGGCCCCTCCTTCCTCTCTCCTCCCCGCTCCTCCGACCCACACTGGAGGAGATCATTACCCACAATCTTCAGCTCGGCATCGGTTCGGACGGGTCTGGAGCGGTCGTCGTCCGATGCGGCAGCCTTGGCTCGGTAGTCGGGACGCGGAAAGGCGGGATCAAGTGGGTCCCGGCGTACTGGGATGAGGAGGAGGAGTGGCGGGTCAGGGGCGTCACTGGCGGTATGTCATCCTCAGTGCTTCAATGGACGAGGAAGGAATGGACGAGGACTATAGCTGACAGTCAGGCGGTAACTCTTATCTCGGTGGCTTTATCGCTGGTCTCGCAGCGTCCGCCGGCGACCCGTACGAGGCCGCACTGTACGGCACTGTCTCTGCCTCTTTTGTGGTGGAGCAAATCGGCCTTCCTAGGCTCAGCACGATCACCGACTCTGTCTCTTCTGACGACAAGGAGGAAGACCAGGGCTATGTGCCACCTCCAAAGGTTCATGGAGCGGGTCAAGAACAAGAAGGCAGCTGGCTGAGACCGGACGAAGTCAAAGCGGAGCGGTGGAATGGGGAGGTTCCGGAGCTAAGATTGGAAAAGCTGAGAAGGAGGGTGGCTGGGGAGATCATGAGGGATTCGCCGGATGTTGATCTGGTGGAAAACTAAAAATGTTGGATCAGTGCGGGTATGTGCAGACCTGCTTGTTGATTTAGATTGACCACATGTCGGATAGAACCTGTTGGAAATCATGCATCTGCTGTCAATCTAGCAGGAGCCGCATCGGCCGCGGGCTGGACTGGAGTAGGTCCAGCGGAAAGGCCGTTCCAGTACAGTCTGCCCGCCACCTCCTTGACAAGCCAGTCCATGCCTTCGTCGAGGCCCGTCCCGGTGTATGCGGAGCAGGAGCGGATGATCCATCGATGCGAGACTATAGAAGGGAGGTCGAGTGCCTATGATGTCAGCTATATTCCCAGGCGGGTGCCTGAAGGGAGAATCCCGTAGCTCACATCGCGGATCTCCTCTAGGGACATGGCACCGAACAGGTCTTGCTTGTTCGCAAATACAAGCAAGGTGGCTCCGGCCAGTCTCTACTGGGATCAGCTGCTGCCACCGCACACCGAAGCCGGCACGGAACGCCATAGCTGGAATCTGCTCACCTCCTCCCCCAGGAGACCTCTCAATTCGGACCCGCAGTCGCTCATCCGTAATCTGTCTCCAGAGTCGACGACCCAAACGACCGCGTCGGTCGATTCAAAGTAATTGCGCCAGTATGGACGCAGCGTCTTTTGACCGCCGACATCCCCTTCGACATAGTCAGCTTATACACGCCAGCGAGCCTGTCGCGGACATCTCAGCTCACATATATTGAGAGTGTACCTGCTTGCATTAGCTTCTCCGCTTGCAATAGCGCGCACGAAAGCTCACCCGTCTCGGACCAGCGTACTGATGTTAAATCCTAACGTTGGGCTGATGGTCGAAATATCCTCACTCCGCAGCTTCTTGAGTATAGTCGTCTTTCCAGCATTATCAAGACCGCTACCTGCTCAGCTCGTGTCCTGGTCCCCCGTGTATTGCCTTGTGAAGCTTACAGGAACAGTACCCTCATCTCCCTTGACTTGGCCTTGTTCTTGCGAATGATAGTGAGCAGACCTTACCGGTCAGCTTCAAACTCCGATTACCGTTGATCCACGAGTCAGCTCACCCATCCTGGCATCCTGCTAGGTCGCTATAGAGTGAAAGAATAGTAGCTGCTTTCGCGAGCTGCCGCTCAATTAGCTGATCACGCGTGACTTGAAACGCCTTACGGCATACCGCTGACTTTCCGACGGAAGCAAGAATACTCCCGTGGTCGGCTGAGCGTAAACAAACAAACGGTCCACTCAACCTTTGCTCGCTTCCTTGTTACTATCTACCTTGACAATCCCCTATAGCTTGATCGTTGTCAGAAGTGCATCCGGCGGCACCACTGGACAGTTGCTGGAAATATGTCGTCTGCTCGACCCCCATCTCGCGCTTCAGGCCTTTTCGAGCAAGACCAAAATCTCAACCTCAACCCCTCCTCCGCCGAAGCGAGCATGAGTCCCTCGAAGCGACGCCAATCCCGACGACAATCTATGGGCGGGGAAGAGAAGGCCGAGGAGACTTCAGGAGCTACTGCTAGCGGACGAGGAGGACGGGTCGGATTCGCATCTTCCAGTTCTTCTCAGTTGTCTACGGGGAACACGGAGGAGTTGAGCCCGAGAAGGAAGGCGAGGCGGAGCATGGTATGTCGTCTAGCAACGCTCAATCAGCTGGAGAAGGCTTTAGGGTCAGTCAAGTACGCAGCTGATGATCTCAGCAACCCCGCAAATCCATTCTCAAGACCAATATCTTCGCTCGAGAAGATGACACCACCGACTTTACGACCGGGCTCAATAATCGCGCAGAGCATACTATCGCCATGGGCAGCTTATCCCGGCGGGTTAGCTTTGCCTCTAAAGCATATGTCCGGTAAGCTTTCTGTTGCTGTAAGCTGTAGCAGCATGTACGAAAGCTGACTTTGCAGAATGTTTGAAAAGCCTACCCCGAAATCCCCTTCCAACAAACGCCAGTCCCTCCCCGCCGCCCGCGCCCCCGCTCACTCTCGCCGCTCCAGTATCCAGAACGTCGGTTCCATCCAAGCCGGCCCTCGCTTCGTCGCTGAAGGCGAGGAAGAAGGCGAAGCGTCCATGGATATGGACGACACAGCCTCGGAACAATCGGACAGCTCGGACGAGGACGGCGCGGTCCTCGGCTCCAACGCGGACGGATCACGGCGATACTCTGGGCAAGGAGCCCAATTCGTCCTCGGCGGACCATCGCTCGCGCAGGTGCAGCATGTCGAGGAGGCGCAGCCAGGGGATGAGGATAGCGATGCGGAGGGAGAGATGGATATGGAGGTGACACAGGTGGTATACGGGGGAATTATGGACCGGCGGACGTCTATGGCTGCCAGCGAGGCGTCGGAGGGGGATTCGCTCATCTCCACTGGAGGAGAGGACCAAACGGTCGACTTCACCATCGCGGTCGGAGGGCTCATGCCTCACTCTCCGCCCATCGAAGGCGCTGCCAACCTCCGCGCATCTATCGGATATGCCGCGCCCCAGTCCCCTGAAATGGGCTCGGTTCCGTCGTTACGGTCTCGTCCGGGTCAACAAGGCGAAGAGGACGAGATGGCGATGGAGGAGACGATTGCTATCGGCGGGATCATCGGCGCAGACGATACAATGTCAACCGCCTCGAGCGCGGGGAACGACACCATCGCGAACAGGGAGAGGACTATGACTTTCTCTTTCACTCCCGTCGGCGGAGCGCTTCAGGAGGAAGAGGACGAAAGGATGGACATGACTGTCGCGATAGGCGGAGTCATGGGTCGGGATGCTACCCTGCACGCTGGGCCTCGGGCGTCCATGTCCAGCTCGCCTTTCCGGCCCATCACGCGCCCTTCGGCAGGTACGCCCTCGTTTGCCCGTCCGACCGTCGCTTCGGCTACCAAGACCAAGCGGAATATCTTTGGACCGTCCCCTTCGCCCGCCAAAGCGGCGACGCCACGGAAGAGCGGGATGGAGACTGCCGGAGAGGTCGCCAAGCGGCTCAGCTTTGGCTCGAATGCTAGTGCGTCGGGATCGGGGAGCAGGAAGCGCGCTCGGTCGGCGTCGGTCGGTGAGGATGGGCTGGGCATGAGTCCGAGCAAGAAGAGAGTGGTGTTGAACGAGAATGTGTTCACGGAGGAGCTGGTCACAGTACAGCACGTGGAGGTACAGGTGGAGATGGACGTTCAGGTGGAACGGGAGGTCTACCACCAGCAAGAGCCAGCGCCGCAGCCGAGAAGAGAGATGGGGACGCCTCGGAAATCCCTATCGGCGCCGTCGTTCCGCTCGTCCGGTATGCCCAGCAAGTCACCCGCCAAATCGCCCATGCTCCGCCGGATGCTCGGTCATACGGAGGTGGATGAGGAGGAGGATGTCGATGCTGGATTGGGGGCGGAGGAGGTCGATGACGCCGAGTTCGAGCCGCCGACTATCACCTTGGGGTCATTCCTCGAAATGGCGGGAGTGCAGTTTATCGAGGCTCTGCCAGCTGGGCGGAGGCGCAGTAGTGTGGGCAAGGGCGTGCTTGGAAGAGGCGGTGAGGGTGAGTCATTTCTACCATATGAGAAAGGACATATCGCTGAGTGATAGGAGACCGAGAGTTCGCGCTACACGACTATACCGCCGCCCAAGTCAACAATGTCTTGTTGAACATGTACAACTGGGTACGTTCCCCCTCCCACTTATCTCGAACTACGGAGTGAGCTGACCTCTAGGCCGCCAACCGAATGAAGGCCGACATCACCGATTCAGCTGCGGCGCTCGCTCAGACCGAGACGGACTGCTCGGTGCACAACCCGCCCGTCATCCGGGAATACCTCTCTGCAGGAGACGACGAGAAGAAGATATTCGAGATGACCTTCAAGGCGTTCAAGACGAATACGCAGCTGAGGGCTCGGGAACGGTGGTATGATTGGAAGATGGATTTGATGGCTAGGGTGCGGCCGGATGTGGAGGAGGTGTTGGAGGCGATGCGGGAGGTGAGTACCCACCTGAGGAAGGGGAAGAGGGGAAGCTGACGAGATAGGATAAAGCGAGGCTGGACGAAATGGAAGGTCAGAGCAGTGGGCTCTTGCCTGAACTCCGAGCGAGGCAGGCTGCGCTGGCAGAAGAGCTGCAGAGGGAACGAGAGGCAGTAGCGGAGCTGGCGGGATGTGATCAGGATGAGCTGAAGGAGTTGCGGGAGGCGATCAGCGAGCAAGGGCAAGTGGACTTGGACAATTACATCGGGGTGAAAGCTCACGTCCTGTAGTGCTCAGATCAAGGTGCTTTCGTCCGAGCTGTCCGAGTCGGCTACACACCTCGAAAAGCTCGAGCTCAATCTTGCGGATCTGCACGCGCGGCGGACCGAGGCCGTGGGTGCTATCACGATCGCCAAGGGGATGTGTGATCAATTCACCAAGGGTGATGTGCTTCGTCTTCAAGGTCAGTTTTGCGCGCCTTCGTCGACGTTCCGAGAAGACATCAACTGACCCATACAGACGAATACAAATCCCTCCAGTCCCTCCACCTATGGCGGCCGACTCTTATGACCCCTACCTCCCTCAGCCTTACATACGACGCAGAAATTCAGCTCAGCATGGCCTGTGTCGACTCCCTGCCTGACATCTCCACAGCTCGAATCACCCGGCTTCCGCTGGACGAAGGGGCCAAAGTGGGCAGGGCGGTCGGGTATGCGTGGAAGGGGCGAGGGGAGAGCCCGACAATTGGGCTGTTTAGGCTGTTTGAGGGGGCTGTGGGTATGCTGGCCGGTGTCGAGGGGCAACACATCAGCACGGTATGTCTATCTCGCATCAGCTTTGTAGTTCGAAGTGACGCTCGGGATGTCCTAGAACCGGTAGCTGATATATAAGTTCATACAGCGTGTCGGTCAACTCTGGTCTGCGGCCCAACGGATCCGACAAGAACTCCGCCTCGTCCACGTCCAATACCCTACCGTCTTCACATCCACCTCGTCCCCCGCCGATCCTACCGATATTCGGTTTCAATCATCGACAACCCTCATGTTCCCCGCTAGCAGGAGCAAGGTCCAGCTTGTTGCGTCGTTTGATATCGCCACGATCATGCGGTGGCCGGAGTGCGTGGGTGAGGTGGATGTCACGGTGAAGAGCGTGTATGGAACCGCCGAGTGAGCTGATCGCTTCTAATTGGCGGGAGTTCTAGCTGACATCATAGTGAGGTCAGCTTGACGGAAGTGGCGAGGCGGACTGTGGGGATGGCGGTCTCGGAGGGATATCTGGGGTATTTGCTGCAGGCATGCGTGGATGTCAGCGAGGTACAGTAGGGGGTCAAGTATAATTTCCCGAGTAGCTTGGACAGATCATGTTGGGGTTTGGGACCTAGGATACTTTATGCTCATGCAAACACCATGCACTTGTCTACGCATAACGCCTTATCGAAGCTCTTACTGAGCCGCTGCTACTTCAGTCACAGCCACGTACATGACCGACAGAATCTCCACTCCCCGCTCGTAATTGGTACTGAAGCGCTGAAGCTGATGCGCTTGACCCATGGACCAACAGGAACAGATGGTGCATCCAATTCTGGCACAACGCACCACTAAAGCTACACGCTCATTCGCTCCCCGGCTCCTTCTCTCCTGGATTCTTATACCTAAACAAAGCCCTCTCCCTCGCAAACTTGTGTTCCACAATTGGCGCGGGATATCCCAGCTTCTTGAACTCCGCACTGGGCATCTTGCCATGCGGATCATGGATCGCTTTGCCCTTGAGATTTCGGAGCTCGGGGACCCAGTATCGGATATAGTCGCCGTTGGGGTCGCATTTCTCGGATTGGGAGAGCATGTTGAAGATGCGCTGACGGGTGAGCTCAGTTCTCGGACAGGGTAGAAGGGGATGGCGGCTCACGAAGTACGGTTGGGGATCTGTTCCAGTCTGAAGGTGTCAGCTTGGTGCGCTGGTCATTCCGCAACTCGAAACTTACACTTGCCACCCACTGCCATCCGCCATTGTTCGCGGCAAGATCACCATCGACAAAGCTCTCCATGAAGTACTTCTCTCCCAGACCTACAGGATCAGCTCACGGCCCCTTCTTTGCGACCTGGTGCGCTGGAACTCACGCCAGTCAAGCATTAACTCCTTTACAAGGAAACTGGCAGTCACCATCCGGACCCGATTCTCCATCCAGCCTGCCTGATCAGCTCTGCCCATACCCAGATTCACAGCTTCTTGCGGGACAGCACTGACCTCGCGCTTTACATGCCCTCATAGCGGCGTCGACAATAGGATAGCCAGTCATCCCGTCCTTCCACGCTTGAAGGTGTGGCTCGGAAACCTGCCACTGAACGTCTGCAAATTTCTCCAAAAACGGCCTTCCCATCGATACACGGGGCCAGGTACACATGATATGGTTGTAGAAGTCTCTCCAGCTGGTGCGTCAGCTATCGCCCTAGCCACGAGATGCCTTTCCGAGCAAAACCTGATTTGCAACTTGCCTGACCTGTATTTATCAGCTGATGTCCCGCTCAATCCCACGGACTTTACAACTCACTTCTTGTGCCCACATCCCCAACCCCGTATCACGCCCACTTTCCAACTTGCCCCCCTTCCCCATCTTCTTGGCCTCCCGCAGTACCATCCGCGCACTAATGACCCCCGAAGTGAGGTATGGACTGAGCCGAGAGCTATTGTCTCCGTCCACGAGGTTCCGGCCGGTCCCGTACTGCTGCACCCGGGAGAGCTTTTCGTCCTTCTCCGCGCCGTCCAAAAGTGGGTCGACAAGCTTGAGGAGTTGTTTTCGGGGTTTAGTGTGTAGGAATCGGTCGAGCAGCTGTTGAGATCAGCAGAATGCCTAGACGAGAGTGGGAGAGAGGAAAGAAGTACCTCTCGAGCCTTGTCGATACCTTCCGGCCAGGACACCTTCAGCTGCTCAGCATCCTCGACCTCGAATCCCTCGAGGTGGTCCGGTATATCTGATGCATCGAAAAGCTTTCCGAGCTTCTCGTGCTGTCGTACGCCGGCGTCATTCGGCTTAGGGTCAGGCGAGATCTCGAGGAGATCAGGCTCATCGTCCACAATCTTGGCCCATTCTACCATATCAGCTCGCCGGTCTATCAAACGACCGAAGACGAAGAAACTCACGTCGCTGCCATGGGGAAAAGACGCTCATCGGTTTCCCAACCTTACTGAGGATTCTACCAGGCGGGACGACCAGCCGGTCATGTACCGCGACGACATCCACTCCGTTCTCCCGCCCCAGCTTGACAGTGGCGATATCCCGCCGAAGCTCGTCGACTTCGTATTCAAGGTTACAGAATACGTGGTTGGCTCCCAAAGATGGGAAGACCTCGGTAACCAGCCGACGGGGAATGGATAGGCGTTTATCGAAAGAAACGATGTGCAGGGGAATGTTGAGCTTGTCGAATCGAGGCTGAGGGTCAACTTCAAGCTGAGGAGGGGCTCGGGAACTAAGAGGAGGGGTAGGGGACGCACTCTCAGATACCGCAGGTTGCGGAGCATAAAGTCGATCCGCTTGGGTGAGCGATCGTGCATCTTGTAGTCGCCGGGCGAGAGCACAAAGAGCCAAACGAGCGGTACGCCCATCTCCTGCGCTTTCTGCGAGGCCTGCGCGAGAGCTGTGTTGTCCTCGACTGCAATGTCAGCTCCTTTCTCTTGGACCATCTGCACCAGACGAACTCCAATAAAGATAGCTTACGTCGCATGTCCTCCATACGCATCCAGTAGACGACGGATTCGCCCTTGACAACCTTGTCCTTCGGCTGCTGTTGCAGCTTCATCAGTTGGTCGAGAGGCGGGTTGGCATCGACCCTCGCTGCATCTTCGGAAGTGGCTACTTTCCCCTCTGCTCTGATCAGCTCGTCGTCCGATCTCCATCCCACATCAACATGGCCGAAACCCACTAATCTCATAAGCGTTCTTTGACTTCTTCGCATCCCTCCCCGCAACGCCTCCATCCCCATCCGGGCTCCTCCCCCTCTTTCCCGGCTGCCCCTTTGCCCTCCCCTCCCCGTCTTCGGGCGCATCGTGCATATGCACCCCTTCCCCCTTTTCCTCCGCTTTCCGTCTTGTCATCTGAGCAGCCGCGAGATTCTCCTCGTCGTGGTGCGCCTTCCAGAGGTTATTGGGGCCGGACTTGTAGTACGCTGCGGCGGCGTTACCGGAGGACGACGAGGCGGTGCGTTTGTGCCCAGAGGTAGTGGGCTTGGAAGGGGATAGACCGAGGGATTTGGAGGGTGTGTCGAAGGAGAGGGTGAGCTGGGGCATGCGGCGTGCGGTGGGTGCGGTTCGGAGGAGCGCTGGTAGTAGCTTCAGGCGCATATGATGCGCAGAGCGGTATTTGCGTGCTGATGTGGGCGTGTAGGACTGGTTGGAGTGGTATGAGGCGAGCTTGATGATGCTAAGTGAGAACCAACACCTTCTCCATCCGCCGATCTGTCGCATTTGTCTGATCAGTTTGATCGCAAAGTCAACAAATGACGTCATTCGGTCGCGTCCTGGATTCTGCACTGCAGAGCTGCAGAGCGGATCAAAGCTGCCTCCTCAGCACATTGAGCCATTGAGGCACAGAACACACCACGCTGCTCACAACGAGCTTTGAAAGATACATGACTGGCTGCAATACTTTGACTTCTACTTATCCTGACCGACTGAACCCGATACCGTCACTGTCAAGCTTAGATCTGGACATTCGCCCAGTCGTCCACCTTGGTGAGCTGCGGGCAATTCTTGCCGGGCGGGGAGCTATGGGTCAGCTCTGCCTCCGCCTACGGTGATATACGCATAGCTCACCTGGCCTTGGTCTGCACAAAGACCTTGTTGACCCCAGCATATCGCTGATCAAACTTCTCGTAGAGCTGATCGTCATCTGAGCCCCCTTCTCGCCAAGATCTTAGCTTACCTTGGGGAAGTCCTCGATATCCACTCGGTGGGTGATCATGAACGTCGGGTCAAACTTGCCGGTAAGAATGTAGTCGTGAAGGATCTCCTCCCAGTAGAGGTGGACCGGCGCCTGCCCATTCCCAATGAACCGCACGCCCTTCTCCATGAGCGAGCCGATGGCAAAGTGGTTGGTGTAGCCAGCATAGACACCGATGAGACCGATCCGGCCCATCTTGCGGACAAGGAAGATCATCTCGTTGGGCGTCTCGGAGACATCCGTCTCGAGCATGAGCGCCTTTTCGACCTTGTGGAGGAGGGTCTTGGGCTCGTGGAAGGTTGTGCAGTCGATGCAGACTGGTGATCAGCGGGGGCCATGCTTGAGTTGGAATGGCCTACCGTCAAGACCCTGAGGCTCAAGCTCGTGGATATGCTTCATCACGTCCACCTCCTTGAAGTTGACAGGGATGATCTTGTCGCCAGCAGCCTGAGCAAGGGTGAGACGAGCGGGGACCGCATCGATCACATACACCTTCTTGGCGCCCTTGAGGATGGCCCAGCGAGCGGCGCATTGCTGTCATGTCAGCTACAGCCAAATGTAAAGCGAGACATTACGTACACCAATAGGGCCCATCCCCCAAATACCGACCACATCGCCGTCTTCGACCTTGGTGTCGACGATCGAGTGGTATGAAGTCGGGAGAACATCCGAGAGGACTAGACGTCAGCTGGGGGTGTGGAGTCGGAGTCGAATTACGCACAAAGAACTTGTTCGTCTGTAAAGAGTCAGGATTTGCTCCGACTCTCGCGATTTTTTAGAAAACTCACCTGACAACTCCTTGGGGCACTTCAAGAGGTTGACCTCGCCGAACGGGACGCGGACGTACTCGCTCTGTCCGCCTGACAGACCCCCGCAGAGGTGCCCGTAGCCTGGCCCTGGTAAGCTCAATGTCCGTTGCAGAGATAGCTCGGTAGACAGTGGGGTCGGAGGGGGAGGAGGAATCTCAAAGTTCCACTTTTTCCCCCAAGTGATCATTTTTTGTGCGGGAAGATCAGGGATCAGAGGACAAACCGAAGAAGCCGGCCATTCGCTGTCCATACTAGATGTATGTTAGCTAGAGCCCATAGGTATACCATGGGCTGCGAGGCGGACTCACCATACTAGCCATCAAGCTAGAGTTGTTGGTCCGGTCGCACATCGAAGAGAGCTTCTTCTGACAAAACTTGCAGGTCCCGCATGCGATCTGGAAGGACGCAACGACCCTGTCGCCTACAGCGAGAGTGGTAACCGAAGGGCCGATACGGTCGACGACACCCCTGCGGTAGTCAGCACCAAAAATGCGAAAATCCTCATTCCTCAAATCGGGTGAAACATCGTTTCGGACAAGGACTCACATGAACTCGTGGCCGAGGATGTCGCCCTTCTGGAGTGCAAGCATCTCCGAGTGGTAAAGGTGCAAGTCACTACCGCAGATGGTAGTACCGGTAACCTTGATGATCACGTCCTTGTCCTCCGAGATATCGGGGATGGGCGAGTCGACCATCCTAACATCCTTGTTGCCGAACCAGGCGAGAGCGCGCATGGTCTCGTTTCCGGGGCGGTGCTTCCACTCGGGGTTGGCGGCGACTATAGATCAGCTCATGGACCCGGTGCCCGCGCTGAGAGACAAAAGGTCGGGGTCTGAAGGGCAGAGGGAAGAGATGAACGAACCGTCCACCGGGCCCATGGAATCCTGAATCTTGTTGACGACGAACTGCATCTCTGTGTATGTATTGCTTGGGTGTATAGAGGGGGATGATAGATGTGGCCGATGGCTAGGCTATATATCGAGAGGGAAGAGTGGAGGTAGCGGCTTACTTTGTCCTATGGACGTGCCGCTCCGTGCCTCCACCGTCAGCCGAAGCGGGCCAAGCAGAATCCTCCGAGCCATACTGACGTCATACATTCCTTGATTCCGGTAAACCCTCCTCGCCGTTTGGTCCCGAGCTCCGAGAACGGCGGAGACAAAGTGGAGGCACCGAGGAGGTCTCGAGGAGGTCGATGAGGTCCACCTCCCTCTCCCATCTCTTGCTCCAGCAAATCGCTGCAGGGAACCTACCGCTGGAGACCGCTTGACATCAACAGAGAGGCTCATGGCACTTACATGTCCCAGCTCGCCGAGTATCCACTTGCTCTGCGGTGGAATGAAGCTGGTGTGCGAGGCGTCGGGCGGGTGTCAAGGGCAGAGTAGACCTTCACTCAACTCGATACACACAGTCCACCTCCGGATCTGAGACGCCTGTTCTTGTAGTACGCGCCTGACTTGTTCCCCTCTGATACTTACTAATTACGACCCCTGTGTGTGTGGGTCCGAGCGCACTAATTATCTGACCGAACAACCGAAATCAGGGGCCTTCCCTCTTTCACTCTCTTTTCTCTTTCCTTCCTCCTTCTTCCTTGATTGACTACTCAGATCAATCGTTCCTTCAATCCATTACTAGTCCACATTACCCTTCCCCACGATGATGCGCCCTCCCCCACCTCCCTCTCGCCGCGCAGACTCCTCCTCTCCCCTCAAATCCGGACCCATGCCCCTCCCCAACCGGTCTTCCTCCCCACAACGGCCAAACCTCCAGCACCCTCGCCCTATGCCCCTCCTCCCCTCTCTCACAAGCATGTACCAGACCTCTCCCTTCCGCCCTTCTAGCGCGTCCAACAACGTCCACTCCGGCGGAAACGACCGAAACCACGCCTTCCTTCCTCCTTCCACTCCAGGACGGAGCGGTAGGAAGGAGACCCAGGAAGAGGAGGAGGAAGCAGAGTACGAGTCCTACACCCAGCCATCGTCCGCGCAACCTCGACGCTCCCCTGCAGCGGCAGCATCGGTCTCTCAGCTCTTCACTCAACCTCCTTCCCAGTCCCCAACTCAAGCCCAGTCCAGCGGGATTCTCGTTCCCGAGACTGGCTTCCCTCCTCGTCAGCTCTCCGACCACTCTGTCCTCCAGAGCTTCTCGGGCAACTTCTCCCCTCTTACCGCCGTTCCCCCTCCATCGCGCCAACCTCGACCTCGCGAGTCGCTCGTCCCCGAGACCCGGTCGCAGGCGCAGGAAGGAAACAGGGCTCTTGCGAGGAACGGCAGCCTCGTGGATACGTATCGCCCTCAGGAGTCAATGCCGGTTATGCAGCCGACCCAATCGCAACGGCGGGAGAACCCATGGAGTATGGAAGAGTATGGTCAGGGCGGAGGATATGGACAGGGCGGAGGATACGGGCAGGACGGAGGAGCGGGGAGGTCCGCTAGCGTCATGGGCAGGCCATCCACCTCGATGAGCATGAGTACGCAGGGAGGAAGGACTACAGCGGCGCCGGGCGGCAGAGGGGCGGCGGGTCTCTTCCTGGCTTCGACTCAGCAGGGAGGGGCTGGGGGAAAGACGACCAGCGAGAAGATCATGGTTGCTGTGTCTGGTGAGTTCTCCTTCTCCTCTCTCTCGCCCTTGATTCTCTTTCTCTCCTCTTTCTGCCTGAATCTTGATACTGATCTTCAGAATGGTCGACAAAGATACTCGATATGCTCGCCGAGGTCAAGAAGGATCACAAGCAGATCCGGGACCAGGTCCACGAGGTGCGAATGGGCCAGGCGGCCTTGGCGACGAGGGAGGAGGTGGTTGAGGAGATCACATCGCAACGTAAGGTTTACACATATGCTGTCCGGGTAACACTGAAAGCTGACATACAAGTATCGCCCGCTCTACACGAGTTCTTCCTAAATCTTCACGTCAAGCTGGAGGAGCAGGTCTCGCCCCTGCCCGAAGACACGGCCAAGCTCGTTGCCGAGAAGATACGGAATATCATGACGGAGTTCAAGCAGGTGGAAGCGAGTCAGCGATCGCAGGAGGATAGTCAAGAGAAGGTAAGCTGGTAAATTCTACTCTGTTTGTGGGGCTACATCAGCTGACTCATCAGCCGGTCGTCAAGCTAATCGACCACCTCATCTCCAAGCTCGACTCCGTCTCCCACATCAGCGACTTCCTCAAGGGGTGTCAAGACCTTCCGGACGCTCTACGGGACGTGGCGATCTACAGGCAGTCGATGGACGTCGTATCGGCTATGGTTCAGGCTGGACCTGGACCGTCTTCGGCCCCTCGCCAGCCCGAGCAGCCGGCCCCGGTCGACAGCACCCTCCTAAGCGCAATTCAGACCAGCATCGACTCCCTCAATCAGCAGCTCGGACAACACGTCGCCAACGTCCAAGCCAATCCGGCGGACAGTGGAGTACTGGAAGCGATCATCCAGCTCGCGAGAGGACTGGACGACCTTCCGCGTCGGCTTCAGCAGCCTCCTCCTCCGCAAGCTACTGAGCCCCCTCAGCTGTCCAGTGAGGTTCACCACCTCCGGACCCAGGTCGAGACGCTATCGGGCGACCTCTCGGCCATCAAGGCTCTGCTCCAGCAGCAGCAGAGTGCTGTACCGGCGGCGGCCCCAGCGCCTCCTGCGCTGGACACGGAGGACCTCGTGGCTCGGGTCAAGGACGCTGTCCTGCGCGATATGCCTGTCTCTTCTCCCGCCAAGAAGCCAGCGGAGCATCCAGTGACCGCCTGGGACTGGGACCGCTTCCGGGCGCCTACCGTCACCCCGCGTCTGGTCCTACGGCCCGCACCTCCCCAGGTGCAGCACAGCAAGGTCGCTTCGCCTCGACGTCAAGCCCATGCGCCTCCCCAGATCCAGATGCCTCCGTCATCCCCTCCCCTCGCGCCCACCCCAGACCCGCCGCACGAGCACGCCGACTCGGACTCCCAGCTCCAGCTCACGGAGACGGAGATGAGTCAGACTCATACACATTCTCAGACGCAAACGCAAGACTACCCTACGCCTGTCTCGAACGCCCGACCTCGTACTCGCTCCATCACCACCCATGGTCGACCTCTCCTCCAGCCACTCTTCACTGGCGGCTCATCCATCACCATCCAGCCCTCTACTTCCTCCACCCTCATCGCCTCCACCGCTACCCTCGTTGGCTCTACCACCACCGGCATCGGCTCAGAGACCACCCTCGTCGGGTCTGCAACCTCACTCGTCGGCGCGACCTCCAACCCGGCGAACCCTCCCGCTAGCGTTAGCTTCCAAGGCGGACAGTTCCGCATCAATACCGCCGCTGGCCCATCTGACGTCTTTGGCAGTATCCGCGCCACGTCCAGCGTCCGGCCATATGTACCCTCCTCTCCCGCTGTAGCGAGCAGTATGGGCGTCAGCGTCGAAGCGGAGGAGGCGGAAGATGTCGACGGGTATGATGACCTCTTTGATGGTCCAGGGGGTCTTGGTGTGAAGCAGGCTGGGGTAGGGCCGAAGGGGAAGGGCAAACGAGCTGCAAGCGGGCCAGACACGGCGACTCCGGCTCCAGCGGCAAAGAGGCGGGTCAGGACGCGCACGTCCGTTGCCAAGTCGACTACTCCTGCCGTGGCTCCTCCTATGGCGGCGGCTGCAGCTCCGGCTACGGCTGCCGCCTCAGGCAGTACGTCCCGCCCCTCGTCTAAATCCACCTCACCCGCCAAATCCTCGGTCCCCGCCTCATCCGCTGCCGCCGTCGGCCCCGATCTGCCCGCCGGCGCTTCTGCTCCTCGCCGACACAACCGTCAGATCATGCGGCTCGACTCGGACTCCTCCCCGGAATTCATCATCACGGGCGGCTTCAAGCGTTCAGAGCGGATCCAAGCGAAAAGCACTGCCGACGACAACCCTATCTACAAGTCCGACTCTCAGGGGTCTTCCAAGGGCAGTTCGGCGTCCCCGAGCAAGCGGACGCGTACCATCTCCAGAGCGGTCAAGCAGGAGCTCATCGACAATGCCGCAGCCAATGCCACCTCGGGCCCGTCGGGCGCTCAGGACCAGTCACCGAGCGAGAGCGACTCGCTCAACTCGACCGGATATCATCCGGGTGCATCGCAGGCTACTATCCCTAGCTCGGTCCCGCCACTCTCGGCTGCGGGCGAAACGCAGGTGAGCTCGGACGAGGCGTCTCAGTCCCTGCGTCCCCCGCCGAGGGACCCCGCGCCGATGGCAGCTGGGACAAAGTATACTCGGAAGAAGCGGTACGAGAATATCTCGACGGGCTCGGACGACGAGACGCCGTGAGCTGCCTCAGCCGGGGCGAGAAGAGGAGGCGGGGCCGACATGCTCAGGCAGGGGGCGAGCGGAGGCGGTGGAGACTCTCAGGCGGGGGCGTGTCAGGCAGGGGGAGAAGGGGGAGGTAGAGGAGGAACTGGATGGGGAGGCTTTGTACGGTGTTTCGATCTCTTCTTTCGCTCCTAATTACTCCTGCTCCCTTCGTTCAGAATAGTCTGCCTTGCTTTCGCTCGCTCTGCTCTCGCTCTGCGATGCGCCACTTCCGTCCTGCGCTTCCCCGTTTGCTTTATGTACTTCTCTCAGACTATGTTCGTTCCCTCTATGTTATAGACTTAGTTAGCGGACTCCCTCATGTTTTCCTCTATGTATGGACTGCGGCTTCCACTTGTTCTGGTCTCAGCTTCCAGTGCGTTGTCCGCTCCGAGCAGCAGTAGCCACTCTCAGCTACTGACCTCTCCACATGCCTTATCCCGGCGGTCGCCGCTCAAAATTCGGACGAGAAGAACGTCATCGAACTCGTTCTCGCCGGCAACATAACGACCTCTGCGATGTGCATCTCTTCTCTACATATCATATCTCTTTCTTAGAACACTACTAAAATGGCACCCGCAGCTCTCCCCCAAAGAGGTCCTACAGCTCTCGGCTCCCTCCCCGCCACTCCCGGAAACGTGGCCACTCTCCCGCCTACAGCCCCCTCCGCCCTCCTCACCCGCACCCAACGATGGATCGAAGAGAACCAGCGAATGCTCATCCTTGGCGCGGCAGTCGCTGTCGTCGGTGGAGCAGGGTACCTCTTGTACAACCGTCCGCCTGCACGAAAGCCAAGGGGTCCCTCGGGGGCTGCAGCGGGCAGCGGGTCGGAGGGCGAATCGGGGACGAACGGAGCCGGGGGATCCAAGAAGAACAAGAAGAAGAAGAGCAAGAAGGCGGGTGGAGGGGCGAAGGATGGGTTCTTGAAGGGTGAAGGGGATGATGGACCGCTGTTGGAGGAGATTGCACCGAAGGAGAAGGTGCAGGAGAAGAAGGATACGGTACCGGAACATCTGGAAGGTATGTTCGCCTTCTTTAGGCTTCTGGGTGTCACCTTCATATTCGGCGGATGAAAGAGAGGGAATTCAGCGCTGACATGTAGGCGTACCTAGTGCTGCCATGCTAAAGGATCTGTCTGAAAAGGAGCGGAATGATCTTGGCGCGACGCTTAAAGATAGGGGAAACAAGTTGTACTCGAAGAAGGACTTTAGGAAGGCTGTCGAGTGGTACGTCCGCAGTCTTTGACGCCAAGTCTCCGTGACTCTGTAGTGGTGCTGACCCTTCAGCTACACAAAAGCCATCGAAGTGTCGATAAAGAAAGACGCGGTCTTCTATTCGAACCGAGCAGCCTGTATGTCCTCAGACTGCCCTTTTGTACCTGATATCGACTGATCTTTTAGGCTACACCAACTTCAGCCCCGCCGAGTACGATAGGTGCGTCGCCGACTGCGACGAGGCGTTGAAGCTCGACCACAACTAGTCAGTCACGCTACCAAGGACTCTTTGTACTGATCCCGGAACTGACGATCTCAGTGTGAAGGCTTTGAAGCGCCGGGCGACTGCTCTCGAGGCTCTTGGCCGAGATGAGGAGGCTGTACGAGGTGAGCTGCATCCCTCATCGCGACGCGTGGAACGGGCACATAGTTGACCCTTTAGACTTTACTGCTACCACCATCATCGAGCGATTCCAGGACGAGCAAGCCGCGCAGTCGGTCGAGCGATGCCTGAAGAAGCTGGCGTCCAAGAAGGCCAAGGAGATCTTGGAGACGCGGGAACCGAAATTGCCCAGTCCTACATTCATCTCGAGCTATCTTGCCGCTTTCCGACCTCGTACGTCCGCTAACCAGATGCCTTGTTTGTTTCAAGCACCAGAAAGCTGACAGCCCAGATGACAAGCCTACTCTCCCCGAGAACCCATCACAAGGCGACCAGACCCTCGCGCTGGCGTTTGATGCGCTCGGAGCGGCCGACTATAACCATGCTGTCTCGTTTGTCGGAGAGGCGATTGAGCAGGGGATCAGCACGAAGGAGGGACAGGCCGAGGCTCACAACATGCGCGGCACCTTCAAGTGAGCTCTGGAACCCAGGAGTCTTATATACCGAGGCCCGAGCTAACAGAATAGATTCCTGATCGGTGATTCGCAGGGCGCCAAGGCGGACCTCGAGAAGGCGCTGGACCTTGTACCTAACTTTGTCCAGGCCTGGGTCAAGATTGCGAGCGTACATATGGAGCTGGGTAAGCATCGCTATCAGGCAAAGCGCGGAGAGGAGATTAGCTGAGAGAACAGGTGATGCCGCAAGTGCATTCGGCGACTTTGAGGCCGCAATCCGCCACAACTCTGAGGACCCCGACATCTACTACCACCGAGGACAAGGTGAGCTGGCTTAGCATTTGCGGATCGCGCCGCGGGCGGCCCGAGCTGACATCCTCAGTCTACTTTATCATGCAAGAGTTCGAAAAGGCGATTGCGGACTACAACAAGTCGACAGAACTCGACGGCGGGTTCATCTTTACGCACGTTCAGGCTGCAGTAGCGCAGTACAAGCTGGGTCAGGTCGGGCCGAGTATGGCTGCGTTCAGGAGGATCTTGAAGAACTTCCCGGATAGGGGAGAGCCAAGCAATTACTAGTGAGCTGTGACGTCCTTACGCCCGGGAATACCAGCTGATGCAATCAGCGGAGAGTTGTTGCTTGACCAGCAAAAGTTCTCAGAGTCAGTAGAGCGGTTCGACAAGTCCCTTGAGCTGGACAAGAACCGGTAAGTTAGCTCGTTTATACAACTGGAAGGTAAAGGAGCGGAGCTGACGTATAGTCACCCCCGGAATGTCCTTCCGCTCGTCAACAAATCCCTCGCCATCTTCCAGTGGAAGCAGGACGTCGGACAGGCTGAGGCATTGTGCAAGGAGGCACTGGAGATTGACCCGGACTGCGACGTGGCTGTGGCGACGCTCGCCCAGCTTTCGCTGCAGCAGGGACGGATCGATGAGGCGATCCCGTGGTTCGAGAGGAGTGCGAAGCTGTCGAGGACAGAAGGGGAGCTGATCAATGCTATTACTTGTACGTGTCTTCTCAGTGAATTGAGGTTAAGAGGGGGATAGGGGCTGATATGTCCAGATGAACACGCCAGTCGGGCACAGCAGGCATTCTTGAAGAATTACCCAGAGTACGCAGAGAGGCTGAGCCAGATGGCATCGGGCATGCAGTAGGCGGGGGATGGAGAGGCGGATGGTATCTTGTCGGCGCGACTTTGCGGAGGATGTAGTGGATTGAGTGGCAGGGAAGTAGGCTATAGTTTAATACATGCAACCCCTCACGACTGCTGCCTCGATTTGGCTGCCTTGCTATCGGTACAACGCCGTGAACGTGATGGACCACCTCGGGAAGTATAGTCTGCGATGTGAGCACCTCGGCCTCCGCAGCATCATCAGAGTAGAGCGGCGAGGTGGGAGAGACAGGCAGCGAGTGTGAGAGTTTGAAGCATCAGCCCAGCCCAACCGCCATGGTTGATCCAACGGATGACATCCATGATACAAAGTATGTACGGACCACCGCCCCGTCCCCTCCCCCGTCCTCTCCCCTCCAGACTTGCACATCCAGAAAGAGAGAGGGCTCCGTGAGGAACAGGAAAGAGACAAAGGGTACTAAGACGTCCTTTTCGATTGAAGGTTCTGGCACCGGCCTGACGCTCAACTTGTCGAGGATAAGTTTCACAGTAGCGATAGACAAGGAGCAACCGGGGAAGGTAGAGCTGATGCGTGCCGCACCCGCCATAAAGACGGATTGTAGAGAAGAAGAGGAGAGAGCAAGAGCTGGAAATTTGTATGGCAGCGCGCGGCGGCGGGCAGGAGGAGCGGAAGTATTTTCTCGGAGATGCGGAGAGGGATTAGCGGAGTTTAAGGGGTGTGGCGGATTGCTTAGAGCGGTTCGAGAGCTGATCGTGTGATGCATCTCGCGACCGCACCATACCCTGGAGCAGTGGAGCTCATCTCAATATGCACAGAAGCCTGCAGACAGCGTACTGACCTTGCACGACCTACATGAAGACCAATCAAGCATGAACTGACGATGAAACTATGGCCTCTGCCCATGGCGGGCTGCCTTGCCCCATCATGGCGGACTGATTCACAAGCACATTCCGACGGCCTGGCCTTCGCGGACATGCTTGGCGCCCCTGTAATTGTTCACACCAAGGCGCAAGTGACCTCCGACGCCGCCTTACTCGCGGACCCTTCGGACAAGAAAAATTGCAGGCGTCGGCGCAAGCGAGCTGTAGAAAAACTTCATACCGCCGCCACTGCCGCCGGCGTTGACGTCATCGATCGGAGCCAAGACACGGATGATATCTGCTTTTGGCACCCGCTCGGCCGTAAAGGGCTATTTGCCGCACGCATATGAGGTACCCGGTCTCAAAACTTCTTCCAGTCCCGAACTCCAACGCGCTAGTCCCGCCAACAAGCTTGATGCATTCCAGTGACATCGTCATCTCGCTGAGTCCGGGACCGTCGCCGCATGTGGGCCGCACCCTACAAATTTGCGCGCTCGTGACCTGGTCCGCGACCGCGCAGTCTTTGGGGGAATGTTTGGCTCGGCGGCGGAGCCTCTGTGGGGTGGTGCTAGCAGATGGGGTCAAGGGGGTGGACAGTATAAGAAGCCCAGAAGATTTGATTGTTCCCCCTCATCCGTCCTTTGTTTCGGTCTCATACACGTCCGACCTGACGACTACACTCACTCTACATCCATCTATTCGCCATGTTCTCCAAGTCGGAGAAGGCACCTCTGCCCTCTTCGTCCCCCGTCAAGTACGGTGGGATGAACGGTAATACCCTCCTCTACGCTATCGTCGCTACTGCCACCTGTGGTTTCAGTCTGTTCGGGTGAGTAACCTCTCTCGACTTTGTGGGGCACACGCTGATCTCGCAGTTACGACCAGGGTCTCATGTCTGGTATCATCGGTTCCGAGCAGTTCAACAGGGAATTCCCAGAAGTAAGCATTTCTGTCTTCGGTGCACGGACGCTAGCTGACGAGCTCAGACCCGCCAAACCAGCAACGACGATGTGTACCGTGCCACCCTCCAAGGTACCGTGGTCTCGGTCTACGAGGTTGGATGCTTCTTCGGCGCCCTCCTCGCGTTCTTTATTGGTGAGAAGATGGGTCGGCGCAGGATGATGACCACCGGTGGTATCATCATGATCATCGGTACCATCCTCTCGGTCACTGCTTTCGGTCCCGGAGCTCGCGGAGTCAACGGCAACGTCGGCGGTTTCGCACAGTTCATCATCTCCCGTATCATCACCGGTATCGGAAATGGTATGAACACCGCCACCATCCCCACCTGGGTCGCCGAGTCGTCCAAGGCGCACAACCGAGGCTTTTTGATCTGTATCGAGGCTTCCACGGTCGCTGTCGGTACCGTCATTGCCTACTGGCTCGTCTTTGGCCTTTCTTACGTCGACGTAAGTTCCAGAGACCCTTGGGCAGAGTCGCGCTGATCTCCAGACTTCCGTCTCGTGGCGATTTCCCATCGCCTTCCAGATCTTCTTCGCCGTCATCCTTCTCGCCATGGTCGCCATTCTCCCCGAATCGCCCCGATGGCTCATGGCCCACGGTCGCGAGGACGAGGCCATGCGCGTGCTCGCCGCCCTCTCTGCCGTCTCCGTCGAGGACGAGACTACCGTCTTTGAGAAGAACCGTATGTCGGACGCTATCGCTGCCCAGGCCGACAACCGCGCCAACAAGGGCGAGATCTTCAAGGGTGGAAAGAACCAGCATCTCCGCCGCGCCCTCGTCGGTGCCTCCACCCAGCTCTTCCAGCAGCTCGGCGGGTGCAACGCCGTCATCTACTACGCTACTATCCTCTTTGAGCGCCAGATCGGTCTCGAGAAGCGTCTCGCTTACATTCTCGGTGGTGTCTTGTCTCTGGTCTACGTGAGTTGACGAGTCAATCGCCCAAGAACGCGCTGACAGCCAGGCCGCATTTGCTCTCACCTCCTTCTTCCTCGTTGAGCGTGTGGGCCGGCGCAAGCTTTTCCTTATCGGTACCGTCGGTCAAGCCGTCGCCATGTTCATCACATTTGGCTGCCTCGTCGAAGGCTCCCGCCAGGCCGCCTACGGTGGTGCTTTCGGTCTCTTCCTCTTCATCGCCTTCTTCGGTGCCACCTGGCTTCCCCTCCCCTGGCTCTACCCCGCTGAGCTCAACTCGATGGCGGTCCGGACCCAGGCCAATGCCGTTTCCACCTGCAGTGAGTCTTTGCTGTGAAAAATCGAGTTCCAAACCATGTCTGGGCAACAAAGGAGCAAGCTGACGTCAAAGCGAACTGGCTGTCAAACTTCTTGGTGGTCCAGGTCCTCCCTACCATGACTGCGTCGATCAACTCGTACACCTTCCTCATCTTCGCGCTCGCCAACTGTATCTTCCTCCCTTTCATCTACTTCTTCTATCCGGAGACCACGGGCCGGACCTTGGAGGAACTTGACGGTTTGTCCTATTTGACACTGATTATCAAAGGAAAACATGCTGACATCCCCAGTTGTATTTGCCCAAGCGCACCTCACAAAGCGGAGGCCGACCCTGATCGCCGCCGAGATGCCCAAGTTGACCGACCACCAGGTCCAGGTCATGACGGACAGGTACGACATCCACGGCGGTGCCATGGACAACGAGGCCGGCGGAACCTACGGCGACGCCCCCAACTCCGGCGAGCCCGACACCACCCTTCCTCCCGCCCACCCTGAGGTCATGAGCGGCGAGAAGACCGGCCGTCACAATGCGCCCGATGCGACGAGCACCCGGGTCGGATCGTTTGACGCCGAGAACGCGGTGGCGGGTAAGGGACAGACCGGGGCACCCCAAGTATAATTTGGCTCCTCTGTAGCATCTAGTATCATTTGCTAGTTATAGACATTTAGAATCAGGTAGATTATATCATGTATCCCATGATGTCTTGGCAGTGCACGCAGTGCGCGCAGTCTCTCAGATCACTGTCAGTAGCGATTGCAGAGTAGCGATATAGTCGAATAGTGGACCAGAGTGGGGAAGTGCCACATTCCTCAAAAGTGTTTGGTTCCGTCTGAGACATGGGACCAGCCAACCGATTTGGGTGCAACTTAGGCAATCTCCCTCTTAGTACCTCTTTCATCATCAACAACATGGCCTCTTTAACACGCCCCACCATGCTGGCTAGACCGCTTAGATCCTTGGTCGCGACACGATCCCTGTCGAACACCGCTCTCCGGTCGAACAACGACGCCCGGCCTACCATAAAACACACCCATCCCGCCGATGTCGTTGCCGGCGCCGCGACTGGACCGTTGACGCTACACGAGACGCCGAGCCAGATCACGGCGGACGTAGTATCGGATGCTCCTGGTGGGTTATTATTACTTATGCCTCTGAATCGGGAGAGGTGCCTATCCAAGCCGAGCGGCCTAGCTGACATTCAGCTTCCCTCCGATATCGCACCGCTCGGATCTACAAGCCGACCAAGACAACCATGCAGTCCGCCAAGGGCAAGACGAGGCGGTGGTTGATTGACTGGGATGTGCTTCAGGGTGCGGGGAGATGGGAGAATCCCTTGATGGGCTGGGCGAGTTCGGGGGATTACATGCAGGGGACACAGATGTCATTCCCGACCAAGGAGGAGGCTATCGCGTTTGTGAGTCCTTCTTCTTGCGCCACTACTATGACTGGCGGATGAGCTCGATCAGGCGAGACGCTGATGGTATAGGCCGAGAAGCAGGGTTGGGAGTATCAGGTTCAGACACCTCACGAGCCAAAGATCCCGGCCAAGAACTACGGTGAGCATATATCCCAGTACTCTATCTCCTGGGAGCTACTGCTGATCGTGCTAGCGAATAACTACGTGCATGTACCTGGAAAGCTGCGTATCCACCACACTAAGTGATGGAAATGTATCTCCGTCTACCCTGATCTACCACTCGGTATCCATCTCGAATTACTGATACCATCTCCACCTCCGCCTGTATCTAGATATCCTGATCTGATTGGAACTGCCCAATCATTTCCGTCAAGTTGGTCTCCCTGCGAGATCACGGCCTGATGGAGCGTTAGCGCCGTACCTTGACTGGATTGCACATACACCAAGGTTCCGACTTACCCGCTCACGGTGCCACCCCGCATCCGGGACAAGGCAGTGTAGTAGCCGGCCCCCTCACCTCGATCTGCAGAGGGGCATACCATTGCGGGCCGACGTGATGTCCTCTCGCCGCCGCCCTGATCCTCTCAACCATCTTACGCAACTCGCCGCATTCCGCCTCGCCCTCGCCGCCGCCCGTTGGTTCCGCCGAGGTCGACGAACCCGCGACGGGGACCGTGAGGCCGGTCACTGGCAGCCCGGAGATGACGATCCTAGTACGCTCGACGATCGTCTTCCGTAGCGGCATCGGGTCCTCATGCATTACCGGACGCGAAAAGGAACGCCGAATGGACTCTCCGAGCCACCTGGTTAGACCGGCGAGGTCCGATTCCGAAGCGGAGGCGGCGCCGTGCACGTATATGAACGTGGTACAGCCCGTCCTGATCTCCAGGACCTCCGAGAAGTAAGCGTGGAGGTGGACCTCGGGCGGAATGATGTCGCGTTGGGCGTGTGATTTGCCCACGATGTGGCTTACGATCCCCGCGATCCGCGCTGGGTTCTGGCACCACACCGTCGGCCTTGTGCGACGGAAGAGGGCCCGGAAGAACTCTCTCACCGGCAGGTAGTCGCTCGGATCATTAAGAGCCGGTCGGACCCCGCCCCGCATGCCCACCTGGACGCTGTTGAGGCTGGGCATGATGCTGTTTCCGATCGGGATTGGCTCCAGGCTCCGGAAGGCTGCGACGAGCTGCTTCGACGCCTCCGTGGCGTCATGCTCCTCCCGCTCGCAGCGGATTATGTCCACTCGCTCCTCCCTTGACGCCGCGGTGTACACCTTGTTCTGCGCGAACCAAGGAATGTCGATATGAAGGTGATGGACATAGCGCAGGGCAGCCGCTTTGTTATGACCGGACCTGACGAGTTGAGCTGGTGTGAGGGAGGCAAAGTCGGCGGGAAGGTTTGTGGCCGTGTTGAGAAAGAAGGAGTCGTAGCTGGAAGCGAGATGAGGGGAATGATAGAGAGTGGGGATGGCGCCGAGATAGGCATCCTGGAAGCTGTCAGCAGACGCAGGCTGGGTGGCGGAATGGAAGGAGAATTCCTCTCACAGAGCAGAGCGCGAGAATGTCGAGTTGTCTGTCCGGTACTGTTGCCGCATATCGTGCGATGTTGCTGATGATGTGCGGTGGCAGTTGTGTCATTTTGGACGAGTAAAGACTGTGAAAGTAGAGTCAGTGGGAGAATGGAAGAGAGATTAAGGAGAAAAGGAAGGACTTGGTCGAGAAGCAGGAACGAGGCGTGTGTGTGTGCACGATCCGTTGGAGAAGCAAGGTCAGCTGTGAAATTCGGTTGTTTGCGCTTCATCAGTGCGGTGACGCGTTGTCTCGTCTCTTGTAGTCGCACGTCAGATAATTACAACCTGCATCAAGCTTGAATCAGCCACCTCGATGCCGCCTCGCGCCAGCACTCTGTGAATCAAGTCTCCCTCGCCGACTCGCCCTCCTTTTCCAGCATCCCGCTCCCAGACATCGACCCAGACCCGCTCGGCGTCGACGCTCCGCTCACGCTCCCTCCGCTGCTCGACGCCATCTGCCACGCCGGAATTCCCTTGCCTTTGGGCAGTAAAAGCTTGTTGGCAGCCTCCTGAGTCGAGCTGATCCCGTTCGAGGCTGATCCGCTGGTGCCGGTACCGGTACCAGTACTGCCAGAAGCTGGTGCCGCCGATTGGCGAGACTGGAGGAGGGTCTTGAGCGAACGGAGCTCGGACTGAAGGTCTTGTAGCGAGTTTGACTGGGATGTAGCGTGTTTCTCGATGAGCTATATGATCAGCTGTCTGTCTTCCCAGGTCCGATCCACAGGGCCGAAGCTGTCTTGCGACTTACCCTCGGGACCAGCTCTCTCAGACTCTCCACTTCGCCCCTCACTTCTCGCATCTCTTCCCTCCACTTCTCCTCTCCATCCTTCACCATCCGCGTCGCCTCTTCAACACCTTCCACTACCGCCGTCACGCGCTCCCGGTCGCTATCCAGCGTTTCTTGTAGCTTTGTCGTCGATGCTTGGAGATCGTTGAGGAGCCGGTCGGCTTCTGCGAATTGCTCAGATAGGGAGGAGGAGGTTTGTTGGAACGAAGAGCTGGAAGGTGGGCGAAGATGAGGTAGAAGATATTTCTGATCCAGTCAGCGCAACCCGTAGGGGGTCATGCGACGGGCAGCAGGGCTTAATCTGGGGCTATAGGATCGAGGGTATACCATCGTAGGCGAGGACTCACCTTGGCCAGTACGGACATGCCATATACTACTCCCCCGGATATGACAGTCATGATCTGCACTATCAGTCACTGTCGCCGAGCACAGCGAGCTCGTCAGGGCAGGACATACGAATAGATCCCTCCAATCCCGCTTAGGCACCTCGGGCGGCATCATCCTCTGCCCAAACCCCTGCTCATACCCATATCCTGCTTGTGTCTGTGTATACCCGCGACTCGGCCCAGCTACTGGTGCTGATGAAGCACCGCCACTGTGGCCACTCCGAGCGCGCCGCAGTGCCTCTTGTATCTCATCCTCGTTCAGACCCTTCCCTTCGAGGAAGGTGATCTTCGAGGCGAGCGAGGACGTCTGGACTTGCGGATCGTTCAGGAAGAGAACTGCGTTGTGGAGTAGTTCCTCGCGCGGTGGGGAGCCAGACATATTGAGGAAAGCGCAGTGATGATGGTTGATGTTGATGAGGGTGAAAGACAGACAAGGTCCTGCGCTGGTGATCGGTTAGCGAGCCAAGAGAGCCGAATTCGAGCGTCATTTCAGCTATAACGCCGTCAATCTCCGCCTCGAACCTCACGCTTTGCAGCCTGCAAAGCTAGGCAACGTTGCCCGCCAGAGCAGCTTTCAGAGCTGCGCGGACCTCATCGAATCGCCTGGCCGAGTATCATACAGTCCATAGCCTGCGTCCTACCGCACATGGCTCGTATATACAAGAGGACATATCGGATTAAATCCTGATTGACACGAAGTGACGAGTCCGGCCTATGCCATACTGTCTGTACGCCTCCCTGCGCCTCCCCTATCCCTCTTCTGGCCCTGCAGTCTACTCTCTCTCCGGCACATAACAGGGTCCGCATGTTCTCGTATCCGATCGGGGCAGTATGGCGTGGAAGAGAAGATGGGAGTGTAGGAGAAGGTGCATTCGACGCCGTCACTCTAGTGCTGATCATATCAGCGAGTTTCACCAGCGAGCAAGGCGTCGAGCTAAAGGCAGGTGCATCACTCACATCTTCCTCAGAACCCGATCTCGCATGCAGGCATATCGCCCCATACCCTCGCCTCGATCTGCAAGTTCTCCATCTCCTTCATTTCCGACTGCCCTGCCCTGCCCGCAATCGCCATTGCTTTGACGTCTTTGACGATCGCCAGTGACCGTGCCAACAACGACGATACCTCCCGTTCCTTGCCGTCGCTCTTTTCGCCGAATGGAAAGTCGAAAGCAACGACGAGGCGCGTTTGGTCGATAGCCGCCCGCCTCCTGTCCGGTTCGACGAGGCGGTTCATGATGAGGCGCATTGTGCCGGCTATGTGCCTCGCAATTAATTCGTCGACCTGGCTGGCCAAAGTAGCGGTGGCGCCGGTCGTACTCAGAGCGAGCATCCGATTGGCGTCATCGTGAATGTAAATGTAGTTGAGGCCGCCGGGGACGATGAATATAGGTTCAACGAGCTCCGCATGTATATGCGTGACAGGTATAACCCAGCCGTCCAGCCAGGTGTAGGCAGACGGTGGGATGGGTCTCCCATCGTATAACGTGCGAGTATGCTGAAGGATTGCGGCACCACAAGGCGAGAAGCCATCCGAGAAGCCCGAGCGCCAGCACCAGCTTTGAAGCGTATCGCGTGCTGCGACGAGAAGGCCGACGCCTAGACTGCTCATGATCAGAGTGTCCCGAGGCGGCAACGGTGAGGGAAGGCCCGCGATGATGTCGAATGTGGAGCTGCCGGTGTATACGTTCCGCAAATTGGGGAAAGCTCCGACCTCGAGATCGAGTAGACTTTGAACGGCACGTTCGAGTCCTACTCGCAGCTCCTCAAGGTCGGTCGCCTTCTCATCTTCCGTCCGGCCCTCTATCGGTGCGACGAGCTGTTGAGAGGGTCTGATGTACAGACTACGCACATGGCGGAGTGCGGCGAGCTTGGTGTGACCGGCCCGGATAAGCTCAGCGCTGGAGAGCTGATCGCGTGCTTCGCGCTCGATGGTGCCGGAGTGGAGGAAGAAGGAATCGAGCCTTTCGCTGATACGAGGGGAGTGGTAGAGGGTGGGGATGGCGGCGAGGTAGAAGGCCTGAAAGGGTCAGATTTGATAGCGGAAAGAGGGAAGAAGTTGACGCGTACCGAATTGACTGTGAGGAGGCTGACTTGGGTCTTCGAGCCGTCCCTCTCCAGAGCGTACTTGAGAACGCTGGAGAGGAGGTGAAGGGGCAGGCGGTCCATAATGCGATACTGGTGGAGGAGGATGTATGGACGACGGAAGCGAGCTTTCTCGCTGCGCTTTGACAGAGCTCGTCTGGATCTGGTCCGTGCGGTTGTCTTCGCGAGATTCGCGTTCAATAGTGCAGGGACTAGTGCTGCACAGATACATACATCTCGCAGGCGCGAAGACGCTACTCTGATACTGTCCCTTGTCTAGACGCCCGCGCATATGTCCTTCCCTAATATGAACATCTCAAGAGTTGCAGGTTGTGGACTCCGAATTCCAGCCCGCATCCTCGCCCTCTTCCCCACTTCCCCCCACTTTGGTTCTCCGCCCGCTAGATGCTTCTCTCCTGCAGATAGCGCCGTGCTCCGTCTCGTACGCTGATTGCGAGTAGGATGTGATGGATCGTATAGACAGGAGGGATGTCGATGGGGTTTGTGTCTGCGAGTAGCCACGAGATCGTCTGAGGTGTACCGAAATAAGATTTACTGCTTGTCAGCCAGAACCGAGATGATAAGAGGAGAAGCAGAAGCTGTAGTAAACAGGGTAATTCACCAGGCTATCTCGCCGATCAGTCCTTCACTTCACACCCCGCACGACGGGGCATGTCACCCCACGCCCTCGCCTCTAGCTGCAGGTCCGCCATCTCCTTCCACTCCTCGTCGTCAGAGTCTGGCGCTCCGGCGATGGCCCACTGTTTCGCGTATTTGAGGATGCTGATCGTACGCTGTACATCGGGCGTCTGGTCCGCAGATGGCCGCGGAACATCGGACGTCTGGTCCGCGGGTTGCGGCGGAACCGCTTTGGCGGGGAAGGAGATGGACACGACGAGCTGTGTCTTCGGAATGGCTGCCCGCCTGAGTTCCGCTGTATCGATCAGGCACGATACCATGCGGACCATACGCCCGATCCACCGACCGATTGTGTCATCGTCGGGCGATATTGTCCTTTTGGCGCTGATTTATTTGAAAAAGGTCTGGGTCTGTACGTTCGTATTTAAGTTTTGTTTCATGTATTAGTGTTTTTTTAGTTTTTTAGTTGTTATTGTGTTTTGGTTGTTGTGTGTTTTTTTTCTTTTAAGTTTTAGTTTTTGGCTTTTGTATTGTTATATTTTTTGATAGGTGTAGTTTTTTTGTGGTTGTTACGTGTTGATTGATGAATTTCGGGTGTTTTTTGTGTTTTTTTGTGGTATTGTTTGTTCAGTGTAAATATTCGTTCTGTTTGTTGTTATTCGGTGGTTTGTTTATGTTTTTTTTTTTTTGTTTGTTTGTATTTTTAGTGCGTGTTGCATTCTTTTAGGGCTTTTTGTTTGTATTTCGTTTTGTGCGGTTCGTTTTTTGGTTGTGTGTTAGTATTTGTTTCGTCTTACGTGGTATTTAACGTTGTATTTTTTGTTTCGTTTTTGTGGTTTTCGTATATTTTTTTTTTTTTTTTGTTTGTTTGGGTGTATTCAAGAGCCAGGTTGGGTTTCTAATTTGCTGTTTTTCTTAGGTTTAGTGTTTAGTTTGGTCGGCTGGTTAGGGTTTTTTCGTGTTGTCGTTCCTGTGTAAGTGCCGTGTTATGTAATGTTTTTTGATGTTTAGTTTGTGTGTATTTTTTTTGTGGTGTGCGTTCTTTTTATCTGTGTCGTTTATACTGGTTTCGTTTATATTTAGTTAGTGTATATCGTTATGGTTTTGTATAGTATTGTTTCTATTTTTTAATTACGTAAGTGTTTTGTTGTTTGGTTAGTGTTGTGTGTTTGTGTGTATTAGTTCTTGTTTATTTAGGATGTTTGGTTTGGTTGTAGTTTGATCGTTTGTTAGTAGAGTTTTGTTGGGTTTGTTTTGTTTTGGTGTACTCTGGTCGTGTGGTATCTCGTG
>NW_026515775.1:0-105106 GCF_025882075.1 Dioszegia hungarica
AGTTCTAGCGAGTAATGCTCATACCAAGCACCTCTGGGACACCCCTGAACTTCCGTTCACCAACCTGTAAATTCTCGACTCAAAAGTCAAGAGGTCGAGCTGATGTGCAGCATCACCACAAACAGAGGTCATTGCTGCCACGTGACTCCGCCTACCAACTTCTCTGGATCTGGCGCGATCGAGATGAGCGTGGTCTGGGGCGGAACCTATCTTCGAGACGTCGCGGGCGCGGGGATCGTCATGGGCTGCGGTCCGCAAACGATCAGGGAGTACAAGCTTGCCCCGCCGGAGGAGGTATACGATGTTGAGGACGATTCGATCTTGACGACCGGCATTCAAGGGTGTGAGTTGCCATCAGTATAGCTGGGTCCATCTCGTTGACCGACAGACTTTGAGCGTATCCTGTCTCAGACATATCGAGGTTGGGAAGAAGTACCGGGGGAAGGCACGAGGCGGGTCTGGTCAGGTATCATTGGGTATTCTAGGGACAAGCTCCCCTTTGTTGGTCCAGTACCAGGGAGTGAGGGGCTCTTTGCAGCGGTGGCGTTCCATGGTCACGGTTAGTGCCTCTCCGCCGGAATACATTGACCATGCAGGGATGTCTCGCATATTGTGCTGTACCCGAGCGCTCGCTAAACAGATGATGGATCCTCAGCATCAGTGGGACGAGCGTCTCCCCCGGACTTTCGAAATCAGCTCGGAACGGATCAAGAGAGCGCTGGAAGCTCCGCCGATCAAACTTGCTGGACAAGGACTGCCGACCTCGGAAGTTGACCAGTAGACAGGTAGTCGGCGCATTCGTAAATGTCTCAATGTATAAGATCGATGAGCAATATGAGCGAACCAGTAAGCATTACAACGGGCCTAGTCAGCAATTGGTGGCCTCCAATCCCGCGCAGCCACCAGATGGTACTTGGTGATGGATGCGGAATCCGCAAGGTGATCAGTAGAAAAATAAGGATCAACGTGCACTGTAATGTCAGTATGGGTGTCACCGCATACGTCCACCTGATGAATGTACTCACTATTGACCCCTTCCCCTTGATCCCATCCCCCTTCCTCTTCCTCGCCAACCTCCGCGACCAAAAGTTCGGACATGTTCCGCCCTGCCTTGCCAATCTATCACCACCTTCCAAGCTGCCTCTCCGACCTCCACCCCTCTTTGCTGCCACGCCGCCTCTTCCAGTCCCTCCATCCGCAACATCCGCCCAATCACATCCAATGGCACGACTTTTCCCTCAAAGTCGCTGAACGGCTGCCAATACCGCTCGGGATCCGCACCGAGCGGCGTCATGTGACATGCGAGTGGCTTCTCCAGAGTGTTGAGGTAGGCGCCGTGAAGAAGCTCGTGCTCGCCGTGCCGGACCGACCAAATATAGGCGGCGGTAGCGGAAGGCCAATCGAGGACGCCAAAAGGCCCGTAGATGTATTCGCCTGTCTCGTCCCGATGATCCGGATGATCATTGGAAACAAGGTGGTGTATAGTCGCTAGCCGGGGTGTTCGGCGGAGCTGGGCGGCGAGGATAGGTATGATGCCGCTGGGGCCTTCTTGGGGTTTCAATTTGGCGTGGAAGGCTTGAAAGGGAAGGTACTCCAGGACTAGGACCTCCAGCGCGGGCAGATAATGCATGTCTCCAAACTAGATGATCAGCTCAATTTTTCTCCGTCTGAGGCAAGGACACACCATGATCCACCAGTAGAATTCGTTGTAGATACCCACACGCCGTAGTGAGGCCGAGCTTGACGTAGAGTGGTCAAAGACGGGCAACACTCTGGGAGGTTCGTTTCCATCCGCATCGAGAGTCCAGGCAAAATCTCGCAAGGAGGAGATGCCCTTGATGGCGGTGAGGAGCTGAGGATACGAGTGGTAGTGATTACCGCGAGGTTCTCGGTAGATGAATGACAGGTGCTCCAGGTGAGGGCTATGACTGAAGAGCTCGAGCATTGTCTTGAGCGGCTCGCCGTTCTCCCACGCCAGGGGACGGTCGTAGAATGACAGACGGAGGGACTTGATTTTGGTAGGAAGGAAGGGTATGGGCTGAGGGGTAGATCCGTCCTCCGTCTTGACGTCAAAGCGGAAGACGTGACTGAGCTCGAGGTCGAGGGTTGTGACGTTTGGCGCGGAGTTGCACATGGTGCTGATGAAGGAGGGGAAGCGCACCGTGTCGTTCCCGAGCTGAAGGTACGTCAATGCACTGAACGTAATCCCCGCATCCAGGAGAACGAGGTCGAGCGCTTCCGTAGACTCCGGCGCGCCGATCTCGCTGTCTTTTGATTGATCCGCTTCCAGCTCCAATCGCCTCAGCGTTGGCGACACTTCCCGCAACATCCACTCTGTAGCCTCCGCCGCTCCTGGACGCATCTCTAGCGACACCTTCTGCACCAGCCCGAAGCGTTTTGGGTCCGCGTCCAGCTCTTCACATAGCCGGTCGACCTTGTCCTCTAGCGCTTGCCTGCGTTTTTGCTCCAGCGCAAGCGATTCCGACCGATTGGAGGGGTATGCCTTCCGAGACCGTTTGTTCCACGGCCGTTCACCGTAGCCGAATGGCAGCCGGATAGTCACGTCGCGCCATAGACGATGTTCCGCGGGCTCCGTACAAGAAGGAGCTACCTGCGCCAGGGCTAGAGCGGATGAACCATTGAGCAGGAGGGCGATATGAATGAGGACATCGTGGGGTAAGGTGTCGAGCGTGGGACGTGATGACTGCTGCGCTTTGCCCTACCAAATCAGCACGCGTATTGGCCCACTAGCATATGGCGGACATGGTCAGGAAGGCGCGCGTCACGTACAGGCGGGACCACGATGAGCTCCTTGATTTCCGGTCCTTGCATCGTTGATGGTGGTCTCGCCGGGCTCTATGAGAAGCTGTAGTGGTGTTCAGACGTTACACGTCTCCAGCTGTGGGCGTTGCTCTGGTCAATCAGGATGTGAGCAGTCCGACCATATGTGCGGATTCCATCTTTCTCGCGGCCAGGTCCCATGTCCATGCCGGCATCACCCAGCTACACATTCCTCGCAGCCATCCATCCGCTCTGGCAACCATACATCATCCAGTCCCGTCTAGCGCAGCTCGATCGCTCCTGCAAAGGCTCTCCCGAGGCCTGATATCGGATGTTAGGATTCTCCGGCGGGGCCACAAAGCCCTCCACGCCCGCCCGCGCGTCCTCAACCGACGAATACCCCCTTCGGTCCCTATCGAAGCGGACTGCCGCATCCAGCTTCGCGATGGATGATCAGGAAGATGAGGCTAGTGGCTCTGGAACACCAATACCTGGTGGAAGGGGAGGAAGATATGGGCGGAAGGGAAAGAAGAGGTTGAGCGATGTGGATGCGGAAGAAGAGGAAGGGTTATTGGGGACAGCTCCGGGCAGAGAAGACGGGGAGGACGCGAGCGGCAGTATACGACCAAGGGAAGAGCATCGGGACCGCCATACAGGCTCCAGACCACCGGTAGCGAGAGATAAGTCGCGTACAATACCTCTCCGGAGTTCCCGTGAGCTGGCCCATAAGACGAGTTGAGGTCTGTGAGCTGATTCCACAGGCACCCGCTCGGCGTACGCTCCGAATGTGGTCAGAAATCAGAAATACTCGGTGACCACCTTCCTACCCCTGGTATTCTATGAGCAGTTCAAGCTCTTCCTCAATTTCTTCTTGTGAGTTTCTTGGTGTATGGCCGTTCCTGAGAAGGGCCCTAAGCTGAATATTCAGCCTCGTTGTCGCTTTATCCCAGTTCATCCCCGCTCTCAAAATCGGTAAATTACCTTTGACTACCAGCGCCTATCGCTGAGCTTAGCTGACTTATAGGTTACATCTTCACCTACATCGGCCCCCTCGCGTTCGTTCTTACCATAACCATGGGTAAAGAGGCATACGACGACTATCAGCGCTACCTCCGAGACGCAGAAGCTAATTCGACGCGATACCTCCTCGTCCTCACCTCGCCCGCTTCCTCTCCTTTCCCCGCCGATTCTCCGGATCCCGGTGCCTACCCCTCTTTGCCTCATACCGGTAAACCTATGACCCGGTCGACGCCCTCTTCGGCGTTGAGAGTAGGCGATATGGTCCTCCTCGAGAAGAATCAGCGGGTTCCGGCGGATATGGTGCTATTATCTACGAGTGAGGAAGAGGGAACTTGCTTCATCAGGACAGATCAGCTGGATGGGGAGACGGATTGGAAGTTGCGCGTCGCGCCCGCCGAGACGCAGCGAGTGGGCGAGGCTGGTGCGGGGAGTCTGGAGGGGAGTCTATATGGTCAGCTTCCCTTTCTGCGTCTGATCTGATGGACGGATAAAAAGCTGATGTCCTAGCCGACCCACCATCGAAAGACATCCACGCCTTCCACGGTGTCCTGACTCTCACTTCTGTCACCCCAGGTCCAGTCACCGAGACATCCATCCCCCTCACTGTCGAAAACATACTATGGGCAAATACGGTACTTGCTGCCGGGAGCGCGGTAGGCATCATCATCTATACAGGCAAAGAGACGAGGGCGGTGATGAATACTGGAGAACCGGCTGGGCAGAAGATGGGACGCATAGAATGGGAGGTGAACAAGATGGCAAAGGTAAGCTAAGTCTTAGCAACTCCCGAACGGGAAAGGTCGGACCGAGCTGACTCCCAGATACTTTGTACTGTCACCTTCGCACTCTCGGTCTTCCTCGTCGCATTGAACGGTTTCAGGGGAAGATGGTATATCTACGTCTTCCGCTTCTTAATCCTCTTCTCATCCATCATCCCAATCAGGTCAGCTTCCAGACGCTGAGTATGCACAATTCGACTGCTGAAAGCTGATAGCTAGTCTCCGAGTCAACCTCGATATGGGCAAGACCGTCTATGCGCACCAGATCCAGAATGATTCAGAAATACCAAATACGATAGTCCGGACGAGTACCCTCCCTGAAGAGCTCGGGCGGGTCGAGTATCTCCTCAGTGACAAGACGGGTACACTGACGAGGAACGGTGAGCTTCTTGCTCACAGCTGTCTAGTCTTTGTGTCCAATAGCTTATGGGTACAGAGATGGAGCTGAAAAAGCTTCATATGGGGACTATGGTGTTCGGCTTCGAAGCGATGGATGAGGTGGCGAGCATACTCACTTCCACTTTCTCAGATGGAGGAGAACAGGGGAAGAGGCAAAACTCGATGTTGGGTGCCGGGGCGGGGAGAGGCCGGAGGGATATCAGTGGGCGAGTGCGGGATGCGGTATTGGCCTTGGCCACTTGTCACAACGTGCGTCCGCTTTCCTCTTGATATCCTTCATTACCGGACGAAAGGGCAAGCTGACACCTCAGGTAACGCCAGTGACCAATGACGACGGTACAAGAACCTATCAAGCCTCCTCCCCTGACGAAGTCGCCATTGTCGAATGGACCGAATCTGTCGGAGTCCGCCTCACTTCGAGAGATCGAAGCAGCATGACTCTCTCCCTCCCTTCCGGCGCCAGTATGACATTCGACATCCTCGCCATCTTCCCCTTCACCTCCGAATCGAAACGTATGGGCGCTATCATCCGATCCCGCCAATCGTCAGAACTCACCTTTGTCCAGAAGGGTGCAGACACAGTCATGGCTGGTCTTGTCATGAAGAATGACTGGCTAGAGGAGGAATGTGGGAATATGGCGAGAGAGGGACTTCGGACGCTCGTTATCGCTCGGAAGAAGCTCTCTGCCGAGTCTCATGGGGCGTTCGACAAGGAGTACAAGTCGGCACAGTTGGGTGGCGGGACGGCGGAGGAGAGAGGGAGGAAGGTGCAGGAGGTGGTGTCGAGGTATTTGGAGAGTGAGCTGGAGTTACTGGCGTTGACGGGGGTGGAGGATAAGCTGCAGATCGACGTCAAGCCCACGCTGGAGTTGATGCGGAATGCGGGGGTCAAGATTTGGATGTTGACGGGTGATAAGATTGAGACGGCTACGAATATCGCAGTCAGTAGTAAGCTGGTAGCGAGGGGCCAGTACATTCACCAGGTGGCCAAATGTGAGTCATATCGTCAAGGGGTGGAGGAGGAGCGCGTAACGGAATCTAGCTGATCAGCAGTGAAATCAAGCCATCAAGTCCGAGACCTCCTCGACTTTCTCCGCGCCAAGCTGGACGCATGTCTCGTCATTGATGGCGAATCACTACAAGTCAGCTGCCCGCTACCCCAACGTTTGCGGTCAAAAGCTCAGCTGACGTCCAGCTCTGCCTCGATCATTTCCGAACCGATTTCATCATGCTTGCCACCCAACTCCCGGCCGTCGTAGCTTGTCGATGTTCTCCCACGCAAAAGGCGAATGTGGCGAGACTGATCAGAGAGTATACCAAGAAGACGGTGTGCTGTATTGGGGACGGAGGGAATGATGTCAGTATGATCCAGGCTGCAGATGTTGGTGAGCTATTTCTTGCTCAACCTGTCTTACTGGGCCGTAAGCTTATATGATAGGAATTGGGATAGTAGGCAAAGAAGGCAAACAAGCCTCCCTTGCTGCGGACTTCTCCATCACCCAATTCTCCCACCTCGCCAAACTGCTCCTGTGGCACGGAAGGAACAGCTATAAACGTTCAGCCAAACTCAGCCAGTTTGTGATCCATCGGGGATTGATCATTGCGGTCATTCAGGCGGTGTTTAGTAGTATCTTCTTCTTTGCTCGTGAGTCATCTGCCATGCTGCCTTCCGCCCCGGAGACGTAGCTGACTTCCAGCTATCGCGCTCTATCAAGGCTGGCTTCAAGTCGGCTACGCTACGCTATATACCATGGCGCCTGTCTTTTCGCTCGTTTTGGACCGAGACGTCAGCGAGGATCTGGCTATGCTGTACCCGGAGCTATACAAGGACTTGACTAAGGTCAGTTTTACGAGTCTCCAGGATGGATCCACCGGGCAAAGCTGATGCCACAGGGCCGGGCGCTGAGCTACAAGACATTCTTCACTTGGCTTACTATCTCGGTATATCAAGGTGAGTTGTTCTGGTCGCCTAGCTTGAGCGGTCGAGGAAACCGAGGGGCAAAAGCTGACTTCCAGGCGGAATCATCATGCTCCTCTCTTTACTCCTCTTCGAATCCGAATTCCTCCACATTGTCGCTATCTCCTACACCTCTTTAGTGATCAATGAGCTCATCATGGTCGCTCTGGAGATCACGACGTGGCACACCTATATGATTCTGAGTGAGGTCGCGACGGGTGTAGTCTACTTTGGAAGTATGCTCTTCCTGCCAGCGTACTTTGGTATGTCTCCCTCTTTCTCACACTACCACCTTGTTATTGTGCTGATCTGAGAGACCTCTCTTTCGTCCTCACCGCCCGCTTCTTCTACAAAGTCGGGATCATCGTCGCCATCTCCAGCTTCCCGCTGTACATCTTCAAAGTCATCGGCGGTCGTTTGCGCCCAGCGGCATATACAAAGGTATCCGGGATATAGGTCATATAGATCTTAGATGCTACTTGACTTGACATTCTCCACGTCCAGCTTCACCCAGTCCTTCACCTATCGTCCGAACAAAGTCTTCATCATCATCGTTCGAGTTTCCATGGGCGCCACTGAGGTCTCCGCCCACGCCACCAGCAACGTCATCCGAAACCTTAAATTCCTTCTTCTCCTTGGGCGCAGTACTGTGTTTGCGAATCCACTTTTCATCCTTCCCTTCTCCAGCTTTGTAACATCTATCAGCTTGTATAGTAGGCAAATAGGTCTCCGACAGCGACAGGCAAACGCTATCTACGACTGCAACGATCGGAACAATCACACGGCTAGATTGAACGTCAGCGACAAAGGAAGCGAAAGCATCTCCGCCCGCGCTCGTCCTCCCTTCTCCGCAGCGGTCGGTGGTCTCACTCAAACGGCAACGGGCCGGTCGACAGTCACATACAAGCAGAAGCTCGCGCTTGGACGCTACCCATCCATCGGTGGAGCTTCTTCTTCTCGCCATCGCCTTTCCTTCTTGCGACGGACCCAGCGACACCTTCCCTCTTGTGTTAGCGGACCCAGCCTAAAGTACGCTGCTCTTGTTTCCCTCCCAGCAGACTGGCGTAGGGAAATAAGGATTGACATTAAGCGCGTACTGACTGAAGCAGGTACCTTCAAAATGTCTCGCCATCGCGCCTACTCCACTCCAGCCTCACCTACCCCTTCGCCCGCCCTACACACCTCTTCCCGGATTCAAGACCCCTTCTTCCCCTCCATATCACAGCAGGTCCAGGCTCAGCCGATTCTTGACCGCCGTGAACGCTCCGAAGGACAATATACGGAGCGGCAGCAGCCAAGAGCATTGACAGAGGCCTCCCTCGCTGCTCTCACCCAGGCCGCCGGGCCGTCCACCTCCACCCGGCAAGGCGCGCCCGCTCAGCCATCCCGATATCCTTATCCTTATGGCGATGTTCCTTTCTCCTTGCCCGGACCTGGAGATGCGGGCTTCGGGTATGATCATCCTGTCCCCCGCCCGTCTGCCACGCCCAGCACGACGAGCGTTTCGGATCAAGAGGACGAAGAGGATGGGGAAGGGTATATTCAGGGTCAGAATAAGGAGGATCGGGTGGAGGTGAGGAAATGGATGGATCGGAAGGGCAAGGGGAAGGAACGGGCTGTGGAGATGGGGCATGGCAGGGGGATGGCGGGGAGTCTACCAGAGGAGGTTCTCATGCAGGTCAGCTTGTGACTTGGACCGTTCTTTCGGTAGAAGCCAGACGAAAGAGCTGACGTCCAGATTTTCCGGCACGTACCCACTCGCAACCTCTCCACCGTGATGCTCGTATCGCGAAATTGGTGCCTTTCCGCCTTTCCCCTTCTCTACTCCCGCCTCTCCATCACGTCCACCCCCCAACTCGCTTCCCTCGCCCGGATCCTGACCGCCCCGCCGTCCTCCCTTTCATTACCTTACGCCACCCATATCCGCCGGATCAACCTCAATCATATCGCCTCATCACTCACGCCCGACCTCTTCACGCCTCTGGCGGCCTGCGTCAGGCTAGAGCGGATCGTCATGGTTGGCTCGGTGCATATCTCCGCTGGGTCGCTCAGGGGTGTTTTGGAGAATGTACCGGAATTGATCGCGATCGATCTGGCCAATACGCCAGGGGTGGATGATAGTGTCATGAAGACTCTGGGGAGGCGGTGTAGACGACTGCAGGGGCTGAATATAAGCGGGTGTAAGAGTGTGGGAGATGAGGGCGTCAAGGCGGTAGCGAAGGGCTGTAAGATGCTACGCAGGGTGAGTCAGCTTTCTCCCACTTGACGAAGTCAAAGTCAAAGCTGACGCATCAGATGAAAGTCGCAGGTTGCCACCGCCTGACGGACGACTCCCTCATCCACCTCGTCCGCCTCTGCCCGCTCATCCTCGAGCTCGACCTCGCCGGCGTCCCCCAACTACGCGATACGTCAATTTACGCGATGTGGCTCAACTCGATACACCTCCGCGAACTCAAGCTCGGAAAAATCGCCAACCTCACTTCTGGCGCTTTCCCGGACCTCCCACTCCTCTACTCGGAACAGGATGACGAGGTTCTGAACCTCTCCAATCCAGGCTGGATCGCGTACCTCGAGCGCGCGGCCGATATCGCCATCGCCTCTCCCATCCTCTCGTCCTTGGACGGAAGGCGAAACAGGGCCTTGACGGTCGATAGCTATATCGACCACGGGCGAGACCGAGATCGGCGATCCACGCCCGATCCAAACTTTCTCCGTCCGCTTGCGCCGATCTTTGATTTATTGAGAGTCATCGATTTGACGGGATGTACGGAGCTCGAGGATCCGGCGCTCGCGTGTCTGGTCAACTCGGCGCCGAAATTGAGGAGTTTGACGCTGGCGAAGTGCGCAAAGTTGACGGATAGGGGAATGAGTAGCGTGGCAAGGTTGGGGAAACAATTGCATCATCTGCACTTGGGCCATGTGGAGTTGTAAGTCTACCCTAACGAATACCGCGTGTGACGCAAGCTAATGAGATAGGATTACGGATGCGGCGGTGACGGAAATCGCGCGTAGCTGTACCCGACTCCGATACGTCGACGTTGCTTGTAAGCTCGATGTCCACCAAGTGGTTCTGTGCCTCAAGGAGTTAAGCTGACATTCAGGCTGTCCCCTCCTCACCGACCTATCAGTCTTCGAGCTCTCCTCCAACCTCCTCAAGATCCGCCGGATCGGGCTCGTCAAAGTTGTCAACCTGACAGACGAAGGTGTCTACGCTCTCGCGGAACGCAACTCTTCCCTCGAGCGCATTCATTTGAGCTATTGCGACAATATCTCGGTCCGGGCCATCACGTTCTTGCTCAATCGACTAATGAAGCTGAGCCATTTGAGCTTAACGGGAGTGAAGGCGTTCAGGAATGAGGAGGTGCATCGGTTCAGGAAGGCCGCGCCTGCGGTACGTCTCTTACTTACCTTTCAGTTCATGCGTCTCTGGTCTGCTTGAGCTGTACTGACAAGCAGGAATTCACTGAACATCAATCCGCCTCGTTCTGCGTCTTTTCATACCACGGCATCAACGCCCTTCGCCATTATCTCAACGCTGTCCAGTCCGCCCAGACCGCCGGTAGCGATACAACCACCACGCGCCGCGGATCCGGATCTTCCGCTTCTTCCCTTACCGTCCCCGGACCCGGTTTCTATAGTGGATCTGGGCCTGGAGCAGGAGGCGACGATGGCGGAGTATACGTCGGTCCGGCCTACTGGTCACTGGAGCCGGGCGCACCCTCGGACGATCCGACGCCTATCCTGGCCAGACTGGCGCGAAATCATCGGTGGGCGGGAATGGACGATCGTGCGGTCTTGCCCGATTCTAGTCGTCGGGTTTGGCGGGGCTCGTCTGCCGCTGCAAATCGAGAACGAGGGCAGGCGCAGGGAAGTGGACCGATGTTTGGTGATCAGGTCTACAGGAGGGTATCCACTCCTACTCTGCCGGTCCCTCCAGCCGGTTCGGCCCCGACAAGCGACACAGCTGTGAGGGCCTGGCGGGGCGATAGACCCAGAGGGCCGAGAGAGAACGGCGTCCGGTCTACTTTGTCGGTGGACCACGAGGGCATATCGAGGTCTATGGCGGGTCTGAGGATGGGCGAGCAGGAACAGAGGGTTCCGGGGGAGTATCCCCGTGAGCGTGAGCGGGATAGGCAGGCGGGACCAGTATGGGGTCAACAAGGCCGTTCGGGGATGTTGTGGAGCTATGGCGCTGGAGATCAGGTCTGGCAGCCGCCAGAGTCGAGGTATACAGCCAGCAGGGCACGGGATGGTGTCGGGCAGAGCACGAGCGGAGGAGGGTATAGGTGGATCTCGGATGGTCTGCCTGAACTCGGCGCTCCCATTCCGCCTACTTCAACCTCGTCGACGTCGGTATCCCGCCTAAGATACCAGACTTCCGCTCAGCCACTCGCACCGGCCTCGGCCCACCGTGACAACCGCGCTTCCACGGGAATATACGACCCGACCCTACCGGACGGCTACTACTCGTACGAACCCGCCGCCGCCTCGTCGACCTACTACTCCCAGGTACCTTCAGCGCCGTCCGCGTACCGGCCTACAGCTTCGTCAGGCATGGAGAGGGAACGCAGCAGCTCCGTCAGCTCGGCACTCATCACTGGCCTAGCGGGCCGACTGAGGCGTCCGAGTTTGAGCGTGCCGGTCAGCGTGAGCGCGGCGGTGGAAGCTGTAGGGGACGTGGCTGCGCCGGGGATGCGGTGGGTCGCGGAGATGGTCGGATGGGCGGGGGATGATTCTCAGGATCAGAATGGTAGAGGAGGTGCTGGAGGAAGGCGGTATGAGCAGGGCGAGAGGGAGGGGGAGGGACCGAGAGGTGAGAGGCGGTAGGAGGATGAGGGCTTGGTGGAATCGGGATGAGGGTTGGTTCGGGAAGGCTTGTACTTCTATATACGATATGTGGGGCGGGATCTTGTAGGATTAGGACTGTATCTAGGCCTTCGGAGACACTTCGTGGTTGTAGCTGTAGCTATAGATCGTAGACCGCCGTGAACCACCACGATGACGACTCTTTCCGACGGGACTATTGCATAATTACCACTTTGGGTAAATCGCGTCCTTCGCTGCAGATCTCTTCCACCGCCTTTGTCTTCTCTGCGCGCGCACAGCTTGTCAGAGCTTGTCCTCCTCTTCCTCTATATCTTGGCTGTAGTATCCTCATCTCAACGGCTATCCACCTAGTCCTCGCCACCGAATAGCTACTGCTCACCCATCAACATCTACCTGCAAAATGCGAGTCATACTCCTCTGCTCTTCTCTAGACGAGATGACTCGAGGCGATCCTTCGTTTGCTCGACGACGAGGAGATCCGCTCTCTCGGTTGATGCTCGGCTGGAGATACAGCACAATTGGAAACTGGCTGACTCTTCAGGTCGAGCGAACCGTATGACCCTTATATCCCCGCTGGCCAGAAGGGCGGGCCAAGTGCTGCTGGACCAGGCAGTATGCAACCGGGCGGAAACAAGAAGGTATGTCCCGTTTGATGGTACTGATTCATGTCTATCTGGAGTAGGATGTGCGAGGAGAGCATCGGGTCGTCCTGTCCTGGGGACTTCTCTCCCGCACCACCAGTGTACGGTGGGAGAGCCGATGGCAGTGTCGGCGAGAGAGGGCCACAAGAGCAAAGGACGGGAACCGGGCAACAGGGGGCGGTCAGCAGTGTCATCGGCTCTGGGCTGACTTCGTAGATCCAAGATATCCAGGCGCAGATTGATGACACCGTCGGGATCATGCACGAGAACATGTGAGCTGTTATTCTCGCTCCCCCGTCACGGGTCCGGAGATGTCAATGCCGAAGTTGGCTTGCGGTCGCTCAAACCGGGGCGATTAGAGCACTGCCGGAGGTAAAGCCCAGACTGATACTTCAGAACCAAGGTTGCTGAACGTGGTGAACGTCTGGACGCGCTGCAGGACAAGACCGGTGAGCTTCCCTCGCAGTCTATCACCCGTGCCCCAAACATGGAATATAGCTGATCTAGCTTTTTCGTCCCTATCCCCTATTCCCGTTTCTATCTATGAACCGTCATGCTTGCTCTTTCGCCTTGACTTTACAGACACCCTCGCCGCCTCCGCCCAAGGTTTCCGCCGTGGCGCCAACCGCGTCCGCAAGCAAATGTGGTGGAAGGACATGCGAATGCGGATTGCTATCGGTGTGGGAATTGCCATCTTGCTGATAGTCATCATCGTGCCAATCGTGCAGCAGTAAGCCTCTCCTTGGGTTGATCATGCGGACTCGGGCTGATATGACAGCTTCTCGGGCACCACCACCTCGAACTAGATGATCCGGGTTGGAAGTCGGAGGGGGTTGTGTTTTCTAGCTTGCGGATCGGGTCCGATATATGTATTGTACACCCTGGATACGGAGGGCGTGTGCGCTAGGGCCTCAGCTCCTTCGTCCTGGCACGGTATGAGCAGGACACAACCCAGGCAGCAGGAAGCAGTCTGGGCGCCAGAGACCAGGGCACGGACGCGTGGTGGAGGCAGTCCAAGCTCCAAGCGCGCCGGCTTGGATCCAAATTTCAGTCGTTCCTTCTCTTTCCTCTTACTTTCATACTTCACCTCACTCCACCATCAAATCACTCCGTATTTACCTAAGCGTAGACCCCTACCGATAAGATAAAGTAAGGCCGCCACGTATAGCTTCAAGGGTCAAGCCTACCCGATGAAGGAGCAGCCATCATGCGGTTCCGGACTCACATAATCAACATCCCCCTCCTGCACCGTATGTTCCTCCTTGCCCCTCTACACTCAGCTGCCGATGGCTCGTCTGTCTCATTACAAGCGTATGCTTCAGTAGCTGACATATCCAGGCATCATACGCTCTCTCGCTGCGCTAGCTCGACTCTGCGTGATCCGCTTGAGCGAAGACAAAGTGCACTTCATCGTCCCTGGGAATGAGAACAAGGATGGGGTGCAGGTGTGGTCGTGAGTGGATGTCTCACAGTCTTTGATATCAGCTGGATGACCGTGTTTTGACCTGGGCTTAGCTGACCAAGCAGGCAAGTCAAGGTTGTCAGTCTGCCTCCCTTCTTTCTTCTCCCATCGACCAACACCGCATTCCCAACCCATCTTCCAGACTTCCCACCGGTGTATCTGCTGGACGAGTGGAAGAGCCTATACTGATCAGCAGGAAACGCTGTTCAGCAATTTCCGGGTTGAGTCAAACAATAAGAATGAGATCTGGCTCGAGCTGCACCTGGATGCGCTGTTGAAGGTCCTTAAGAGCGCGGATAGCTCAAGTGAGTCATCCTCTATCTCCGATTCTCACCCTATCCCACATCGGTGCGCTCCCAGCCCGGTTGCTTCTCTTCTCCTATACCTACACCTCCTCCCCCTGATCACCTTCTTCTCTCCGGGCCATTATCGCAGAGAGCTATCAGATCGCCCGTCTTGCTTCCTAGACTTGTCAAAGCTGATGGTACAGTCAACGACGGTATCACTGACTCTCGTAACGCTACCAGCCTCCAAGATGGCGAAGTCAGCCTCAAGCTCAACAAGCGGGGTAATCAGGCAATATGGGCGTTTGATATTCGTGGCAGGGTAAGTCTGCGATCCTGTTCGCTGCCTTTCACACCTCATCGTCGGAAAGGATTGGCGATGGTGTAGGGCATAATCATGAGTCCATCCATCAGCTGTACTGCGCTGGGGATCCAGCTAGCTCACAGCTGACACTCCCTAGAGTCAGCTATCCGGCAAGCCAATGCAGATCACACACGAGATCAACGTCCATGTACTCTCGCCAAAGCGGCAAGGGGAGCTGAACGAGCCGCTTTGCCCACCTCCAGACGTCAGTTAGCTAGGTCGGTCGATGGGATACACTGAGCACAGACAGCTGACAGACAGATCCATCTCGTGCTCCCTAATCTGACGGATTTGAGGAATCTTGTCTCTCGCCTGGGAACAATGGCGGACGATGTCAAGCTCTCAGCGAATCATGTAAGCTGGAGCTCCTGTGGTCTGGAGCGTTGTCAACAGAGCTGAGTTGACATACCAGGAAGGCAAGATGGAGCTTACAGTCCGATCCAAGAATGTCGACCTGACAACCACATGGGACAAACTCCACATTCCCACCCAAAACAGTCAGCTACGATCTGTGTCACTCCTGCGATAGTAGTACTTGAAGCTGACCCAAGCAGATTCAGAAGAAGAGGAAGAGCCCGTACCCGCCGACAAGATGTTTTCGGCTGTGGTTCCTATCCGGGCCATGCAGAAGTTCCTGACGAGTCATTTGGTGGGAGGGGTTGCTATCGCATGTGAGCTTTCTTCCTCTTTAGGTCTCGGCTGGATGTCTGTCGGGAAGGGGTTCACGAGCTGATTTGATAGGTATCTGCGAGAAGCACTGCCTGATCGCCTATGTGTATATCGGTGAGTCAGCTTTAGGACTGAAGCAAAGTTCAAGCTGATGCTACAGGGGAGATAAGCGAAGCAGGAGGGGTGTTGACGTTCTTCATACCGGCCAAGACATTCGGAGACGATGATGACTGAGCGCAGGGGAGAGTGGGGGCTTGACGGTCCCGCATGGCAGTAGAGTAGGTGGGCAGATGAACACGGCGGGATGTGAAGAGGAGCGGGCTAAGAGAAGGCGCAACGAAGAGTGATGATCTGCATGAGGGTTCAATCTGTGATTATATAGTTGTACAACGATACCTTCATATGCAATATGTCCCGGCTCTTCTCAGAGGTCGCTCAGGCACTTTTGTCGCACCGCCTGGCCCGCGCATTGAGCGGCTTCTCTCGCCTCGCCTCACGACCCCGCGCCCTTCAAGTTCGCCTGGCCGCCGATTCTGCTCCGCTAGCTCGCCCCCTATGTCACGACACACCAACCTCCCTGAGCCACAAGTCCAGTATCATCTCTTCTTGTCCTCCGGATCAATATCCACGACACCCTGTCCCGCTCCGAATCCATCGTTCCCGGCTTCACGATGTGAAAGGTGGTTCCCCCTAAATCGGCGTTTGGGGTCGAGCTGGGCTATCAGCCGTCTCTCCTCATTGCGGATCAGAAGTCTCATTTGAAGCAGCACATAGTAGGAGGACTCGAGACTCACCATGCCCTTCTTGCAGTCTGCGAAAGCGGTGATCAGGTGCTGGCATTGTATGGGGAGATCAGGCGATTTGAGGCATTCTTGCGGCGTCTTCCCTGATCGAAGGACACTGCGAGGTCAGCATCCGCACTTGGAGATCCGCCAGGTATCATCCACGACAGGCTATCCCAGCAGAAAAGCAGAGCGCAGGAGACATACCAGTCAGTCCTGAGGAGACAGGCGACGAGATCGTCCCGTATTGATTGACACGCTGCGCCGGTCATTTCTGGTTCTTTTACGCGGCTGAAGGTGTCTTTGTGATTATAGCTCAATATTCAAGGTATGGACGAGTGTCGATGTGTCTTGATTACTCGATAGCTATAGAGCAGGGTAATGAGCAATTGATCAATGACCTGGATCTTTGAAATCACTAGAAATCCCGATGCCGGCATGGCCAACGAGGAATGTGGCGCAGGGGCTCGCTGCGGACCGCCGTTTGATGCGGTAGGCTAGCCATCCTCCTCGCATCCCCAAGAGGGCCTGGCGCGGCCAGCTAATCATCCCACGAGTTGATAGACACCTGATCTCTCCCGCAGACTTGCGGACGTTTTGCAAATTCCCCCTTGATCTAGCTTGATCTCGGCAATGTAAAGAGGGTGGCAATTTAAATTCAACCAGATGTCACGCTCAGATTGTGACGAGGGATACAGCCAAGACACTATCACAGGTACATTTTTCGTGCTGATCTATGAGGTGGGAGATAGCAGGAATGGCCCGCCCTCATAGATCTGGGAAACGTGAAGCGAATCGCTTCCCGTCACCTTCTCCAGCCGGAACGGGTAGCCGTACTTGGCCGGTCCAGCCTCCTCGCCTTCCCTCGACCATGCGCTATACTCGAGACAGCCGGCGTACTTCCCATCTTCGAGATAAGTAACAAGAGGGCGGATGTCCCCATAGAGCCAGCAGAGCCATGGTAGGTCGACGCAGCGAGGTCGAATCTTGACATTGTCGCCGGTGGCGAACGTGAGCTTGCCGATACCTCTTCCAAAGTAGGATCCGACGATATTGCAGGCGGGGCTAGGTGGACTCCCTTCGATGGAATTGAACCCAGAGATCTCTCTCATGATGCGGAGGTCTCTCTCCCGTTTCATTCTCCTTGGAGATCAGCTTGGCATCTCCGCAATCTAATTCCGGAATGCAGCGCTTACGACTTGATGACCGGCTCCAGGTCCTCACCCATGATCCTACTGATCAAAGTCCCTATGATCAGATAACCCATCTCTCGCCCTTCTTTGCTATTGCACATATTGACCAATGAAATACCGAGGGAAGGGAAGTAGATCATGGATCCAGTGAAACCGGGTATCGAAGCGTAATGCTCAACATAGGCGGCTCCGCGACAAGACCCACTGAAAAGTCCCATCCCATACTCCTCGGGCTTGTCGATGATAGAGTTGCCTGGTCGATCTGGATCGCCAGCGCTGATCTGAGGCTTGGCGATGAGAGAGTAGAAGGGGTCTGTAGGCAGGTACGCCAGCCATTTTGCCTGTTCTCAGCCGAGTTCCATCTACCCAAATGGTGAAGCATACCATATCCTCAGCGCAGCTCACCAATCCAGCTGATCCTTTCCATGCGATTGGGTTTTCGAGGGATCGCAGGCCAAAGTCGGCCCCGTAATGTATCACCAGTGGCTTCGGCGCCAGATCGCCCCCGCTTTCAGCCCCATCTCCCCTCACGTGTCCCTCCGCGGCATCCTCGCCTCCTTCACCCCTGAAGCTAGTGGCTGTCATACCGAGGGGCCCAAAGAAGATTCGACCCAAGTAGGCCTCGACAGTCTCTTCGGCGAGTGCCTCGATAGCCGGGACGCACAGGTCATACATGATGTTGGCGTATCTCCATCGCGCTCCAGGAGAATTCGGGCATTCGACCCCGGCAAGGTAGTCGTACTATCGGTCAGCTGTGGTCCGCTGCTGGTCTCGATGTTTGAGACTCACGAGGTCAACCTTCCTCGCCTCTATCTCACTCCACATACCGCTGTCTGCGTCGATACCGGTAGTATGGCTCAATAAATGAGCAAAAGTAACGGTCGTCGTGCCATCTGCCTCGTTTGTGAGCCTGAATCGAGGTAGAATCTGACGAATTGGGGTGTTCTCGTTGAGGCCGTGGTCGTATAGCAGGCGTATAAGCGCGAGTGCCATGATATGCTTAGTCATGGAGCACAGTGGGAACCGAGTCTGGGAGCTTCTGTCAGCGCTAGCCCTCATACGTACTCAGAGCAACGGAAAGCAGCTCACCCTGGGCGTGACTGGATCGCTGCCATATGCTGTACCATACGACCTAAAAGCTGTCTCGCCGGACCCGCCGTTGGAGGCATGTCGATGCACTGTAAGAGATACACCCGGGATTTCAGCCGCTTTGGTATATTCTTGTATAATACCGTCCAGGCTCTTGTCTAATAGCTCGGTGAGAGCGGGCACGGCGATGTCGGTGTCAGTCTCGTCAGAAGGCATCATATATCTGTTGCGTTTGACTACAGAGCGGAGCGAAACGGAGGGTAATCAGAGTACGAGTCAGCAGTTCCGTTGATAAAGGAGTCCATACCCCTGGCGAAAGACTCTCCTTAGTCGAATCCCCCAAAGGAGATGAGGGAAGCGAGGACAATAAGACTAGTCAGGGGTTGATGCATGATCAGAGCTTTGGAAGGCTACTCGCGGTGCAGCACGAAAGGCGGCCCCAGGTAGACCTGCGACACTTCGAGCTTGTCGCCATTTCCCACCTTTTCGAAGCGGAACGGAAACCCGTACTTGACGGCCCCAGCTGGGCTTCCATCTCCTCCCCATTCCTTGAACTCCAGACAGGCAGCGTACTGTCCCTCGCCAAGATACGCGACGATCGGCCGGATATCTCCGTACATCCAGCAGAGCCAGGGTAGGTCCGCGCATCGAGGTCGAACCTTGACGTTATCGGCGTCCATGAATGTGAGCCTGCCGATACCGGGACCGAAGTAGGTGCCGAGGATGTGTGACGATGAGCTCGGCTCGACACCGACGACGGCCTCGAAGTCTGCTGAGTCTTTGGTGATACGCGCAATTCTCTCCTCAGTCATTCTGCAATCAGCTTGGCCCGCTCTGTTTACTCACGCCCTGATGACGGGCCCAACATCCAATCCGAGGACGCGGCTGACAATGACCCCCACGATGAGGTTGCCCATCTCCCTTGCCTCCCAGCTGTTGCTCATGCTCGCCACCGAGAGCCCGAGCGATGGGAGTGTGGTAAGCAGGCCCGAAAAGCCCGCTATTCCCGCCCAGTGTTCGGTATAGGGGACTCCGTGAAAGGTCCCAGCGAAAAGACCGAGGCCATACTGTTCTCCAATATCCAGTATGGAGTTGCCGGGTCGGACTGGATCGTATGAAGGAGTGCGAGGCTTTGACGCGAGCGAATAATAAGGGTCGGTGGGTAGGTATGCGAGCCATTTGGCCTATTATAAGCTACATCTGATTGTCAAACTCACCATGTCTTCGCCGCAGCTTACAAGCCCGACCGACCCCTTCCACGCGATGGGGCTTTTAACAGCCTCAAAGCCGGCTTTCGCGCCAAAAGCGACAACGCCTGGAGCGGGAGCCTTCCCTTTCGGCTCGCCCGAGCCCACATCGCCTCGGATATGCCCTTCCGCCGCATCCCCAGCTCCCTCCGCCTTGAAGCTTGTGGACCACATGTCGAGCGGCTTGAAGAAAATGAGCTCGAGATAATCGTCGACAGAGCTACCCGCGAGAGCTTCAATCGCCGGGACGCATAGATCGTAAAGAATGTTGGAATAGCAGAACTTCACGCCGGGAGGGTTTGCACAGGGAGCTGCAGCGAGGTAGTCGTACTGCCATTTAGCTTTGCCTATAGGCACACTAGCTACACTCACAAGAGAGACTCCTCGAGCAGTGATCTCAGCCCAGAAGCCACTGTCTGTCTCGAGACCGGTAGTGTGACTGAGCACGTGCGCCCAGGTCACCCTCGCTTTGTCATCGGTCTCGTTGGAGAGCCGGAACTCTGGAAGGATGTTTCGAACGAGCGTGTCCTCATTGTATCCGTGCTCATGAAGGAGACGAAGGAGAGCGAGGGATACGAAGGTCTTTGATATGGAGCAGAGCGGGAACTGGGTCTGGTAGTCAGCTGGTAATCAGGCAAGACGATGCTCTGTACTTGCGCTCACCTTGGGAGTGATTGTCTCGTCGCCGTGAGCGATCCCATACGATCGAAAGACAGTCTCCCCAGGTCCTTCGGCTGAAGCGTGACAATGGATAGTCAGGGACACGCCTGGGATGCCCCCGTCTTTGGCAAAGTCTCGGATGATCTGGTCGAGTGTGCCATCGAGTAGCTCATCGAGAGCTGGGACCTTGGCATTGGTGGTGAGAGGTGCCATGGTGACGATGAGAGCCCAGCGAGACTGATGAGGGACAGTGAGAGGGTCAGTCAGCAAAGGAGAGTTGCGGAGGGCTCGTTCTCAGCAACGAAGACCAAAGGATACCTTTGTCCGATTGGATCGGACATGTCGAAGCAGGCTTCGTGTCTCTCCTTCGGCCCTCTTGAGAAACATGCTAGTCAACATTTTCCTGGCCGTTGGTACGTCTATACCGAAGTTCAGCTGTGATGCGACCTGATGCGATACCGCTGAGCACAACAAGGTCGAAGGTGAAGCTGATATCCGTAGTACCGTGGCCTGGGCGTCCCACGCCTAAATCCGAATACATAGCGTTATCGACAGGTAACGCATCATCGCGAGGCAGATCTGTCATTCCATCCATGAAGCTTCTGTACTCCTCTCTTCACACCTCATCTTATCGATCTCACACTCTGCCGATTGCACGCTTACTCAGCCTACCTTCACAACAATGCATCTAATCGAGATCGCTTAAAAGGCAATGACCGAATGGAACAGACAGGGATCATCTCTGCTGTCTGCCGATCGGACCGGTGCAGGCCTACGACCTTTCTTACCTTTGTCTCTTGCAGCTGGGCCTGGGGAGCAAAGACTCGGATAGGCATGTGAGTAGCTTGACTGCTGATTGTTTCCTGGCTATCGTTTAGTCGTGCATGTTGGTCGCCGTGTAAGGCGGGTGAGGCCGGAGGAGAATGATATCCTTTCCGCCCTGATCGCTAGGCCGTAGACGAGTCTGAGCTCGGGAGGGATACCGTCGACTACTGCTTGTAAGGGTTGCAGTTATCAGAATGGGCGGGTCGACCGAGGGCATCTGGGTCCTTGCCTTAATCTCCCTCCTGCTCGCCTCACTCTGATCATACTCCTGCTGATATGCCTAGCGGCCTGGCTCAGCCCCCGTCCTCAACCCATCCATTCTGCTCGACTATACTACACCCATCCCAGAAGTCCTGCGCGCCGCACTGCTAAAACCTTACCTTGACTCATCCTACGACACGGCATACTTACCCTCGAATCGCAACCCCGTTTGTAGCGAATATTCGGCCTACAAAGCCCACGGAACAGCCTCGCCCAACGACAGTCCAACGGCTGGCTATCAAGCGGCGTATATATGGAAGCGCATGGGGATATGAGGGCTCAGGTGGGGGACGGAGGGGCAGAGAACGTTATCTGCTCGGATTGGGCAAGTGACATGGCAAGGACTCAAGGAGGAGCAGCTGAGACGGAACAAGGGGTCAGGCCGGGTCAGGGTGCGAGCGAGTGTGAATGGCGCCGCATGATGATGGGCTTCCAGCTGGGCATAAGGAGTGGCTTAATTGCGGATAGGGAGAGAGGGGTCGGAGGGAAGAGGAAAGGAAAAACTTTGGGGAGTAGAGGAGACACTGTAATTGCTTTGAGTGAGCATGAGGGTTGAAGCTCTGAAGACGTGGGCGGACGCAAGAGTGGGGAGGCAAGAAGCAGAAAAGATAGAGCTTGAGACAGGAGGCTGGTCTTGGAGTGCACAAGGAGTTTCGCATGGTGTGAGGCGATGTATGTGGTCAACTAGTAACAGACAGCGCGCTCACGCAACCCTTGTCATCATCATACCTCATGCATATTGACGCTAGCGCTACCGGAGCTCACGGCGACTGTGTCCTCACATCGGCCTCCGCCAAGGCACCTTGCCACCTCTGGCCTGTGTAGGTGTCGTGTTCCTGCCCGGACCGGCTGGGACGGCATTTCTTGGCACTGCCATGCTCCTTTGCTGCTCCTCATACCTCCTAACCGCGCTCATTACCTCGTATCTCGCGCGGCACTACCCACCGCTCGACTGAAGTTCCTGTAACTACGGGCCCACGCAATACCTTCCCCGCTCTCCGCCAAGCCCGATGTTATATGCCCTCTCGTCTCGCGTACTAGCCGGTCCTACACAAGTCCTCACTAATACTCACGCACCGCCTTCATGATCATGAATCGGTCCCAGCGGCGTAAAGAAAGCAGGCGGGGAAGAAGGGGGAGTTGGACTAGTCAGATATATATCGTACTCTCGTCCTTCTCGTATTGTCATGAGTCTATGACATCGTACCGAGTAAGTCCAGATATCATAGCCTTTGCATCTCCTAGACGTGTCCTATTCACTGAGCCCGCTGACAGCCGCTGACCGTATCCTGGCTGTCCCCATCCCCAGACTAGCCCACACCTTCAGTCCCGTCCCCAACCCGTACCAGGCTCGGACTAGACCCCGCCAGCTGGTCCAGCCCTCGACGCAAGGGGCGCCACCTCCTTCATACGCTTCCTCCCCTTCGATCATCCCCTACTCCGCCCCTGGTCCCTTCTGACACCCAGATCCGCACGGCCCCGCACAGCACTAAGTGGCGTTGAGTGATGATCATCACATCACTCTGGCGCGCAGTCTTGGCTGCCGCAGCGACAGCTCCATTTCCATGAGGCTCTGCGATAAGCACTTCTACTCACTCGATAGCACACACGAGGCTGTGAGCTAGCTGTAGTCGATGTACAGGCAGACGTCATCAATGATGGCATGTACATTCGGCTGCAATCGTCAGATTCGCCCATCATCCTGAGCTCAGAGGAAAGTCGAAAAGGGTCACATACAGTGATACTCACAGAGATGTCTGTTCCAGGGCGCAAAGGCTCACTGTGGCTCTGGAAGTGGGAGAGCCCTCCCTGGGCATTCGGCGGTCCTTGTCCTCGAGTCGAGCTATGTAGGCAGGTCAGGCGGAATGTTGAGGGGTCTCACGCGACCACTGGTAAGGTCAGAGTGCTGCTCGTCTCAAGCTCGGGCAAGAGAGCCACTCCTATATCATGCAAGCATGAATGGGGAACGCTGGAAGGTGATAGACAGGTAAGAGCTCGCATGATGCACGATGATGATCAAAGAGGGAGAGCCCGATGATCTGACGGTGCAATCTGAAATGTGGTGATGACGAAATCCAAATTTGAGCTGGGACGCCCAGGCCACGGTAATCCGGGCCGACTCGGATGTTCGGAGCCGGAACAGAGGTGGAGGCGTGTTTGGGTGGGAGCAGAAGGGATGATGCTGGGATCTTGAGAATCTCTGTCTAGGTGACCTGACGCACTGTCTAGGTGACCTGACGCACAGTACTGACTTCACCTGACTCCATCTGGCCACCAAGAAGGAAAGCCAAGCGATATGTCAGCTCCAAAAGTTCTGCAGGTCGGGGTCGTGCTCTTCAATGGCGCCTTACCGCTTGAGTGAGCTTCGCGGCGATTTGGAGGAAGAGAAGCGGGCTGATGACATCAGCTTCATTGGGTGAGCGCGATCCGCCGAGGCAGACATGAGCTGTCGGAGCTGAATAACATACAGCCCCTCATCCATACTGTCTGCCCTTTCACCGTCCTCAATTGAGAGGAACTCGATCGAGACCCCCTATGCCTTCGAGATCACCAACCTTGGCGAGACACTCGACGACGTCACTTGCACCGGCAACCTCAACATCAGGCCTGGCAAGACGTACGCGGATGTTCGGGAGGGTCGGGCCAAGATGGACATCATGCTCTTGCCAGGAGGCGTGGGCGCTCGGCCATGGAACGCGAGCCAGGCGCTGAAGGCATTCATCAAGTGGGGAGCAGGGAGCGCGGAGTACACCTTGACCGGTAAGTCTGTCTGATGTACTCAAGGTCTCCGTGCTGAGATTACAGTGTGCACGGGATCCTGGCTACTCGCTGATACCGGCGCGCTCAACGGGCAAAGAGCAACGACGAACAAGGCCGCCTTCCTTGAATGCAAGGTGAGCCGCTTCTTCCCTCCAGCTCTGCCTCCTCCTTGAGCTGATTGCACAGAAAGCAACTGCCGAGCACACCGTCGAGTGGATCCCGGAAGCTCGCTTTGTCCACTCGGGCAAGTTCTGGACCTCCTCGGGCGTCAGCGCGGGTATCGACATGGCGTGTGGGTTTGTCGATGAGCTCTGTGGGAAAGAGGCAGGGGAGAAGGCCAGAGACTGGGCAGAGTACACGTGAGTTGGGCGAGCCCTCTCAAGGTTCTAAGAACGGGTATTTCATGGGCCTTCAAGCTGAACACTGTAGCTCGGCGTCCGAGGGAGATGATCCGTTCGCCAAGAAATGCGGTCTGATATAAAGGGCTAGCGACAGGATGTATTGACATAAGCGAGTGGATCACACACACCTGACACCTTTACGCCGAGGTCTCGAGCAGGGCGCCCAAACCAACAAGCTGTGCATGACGGAAGATCATTGGCAAGGGCAAGATCAACGACGGGGAGGGCACGGCAGATCATTTGATGTTTATATTAGTGCCAACCAGCCGAGACCTTTCAGTGGGATTAGCACAGTGGTAGTTGTAGCGGATTGCAACGAAAGTAGCATCACATCCGCGGGTCCCGTGTTCGATCCACGGATCCCACTACTTCTTTTGCTTTTTGCATGCGCGCTCTTACATCTACCACCTTCACCTCCATGTCCCCTGCATGCATGGTCGGGCGCAGAGGAGCCGCGCATGTAGCATAAAGGTGCTGCGACCCATGCTCATAGTCGCGCATTTTGGATGACCTAGCAGGAAGATCAAGGGTGTGCGATGTGTCACAGCGGTCATCATCAAAGACCGTGATCTTGCTACGATTACAGATTCGCTTCTATCTATTTACAAGCTCATACAACTCAATGATAGTACAAGAGATATGTAGTCCTTGAGGTATACTCAGACCATTCGAGATGCCTCCCATGAGTCGCACCCTAGAAGCCGCCCACCCGCTTTTTGACCTTCTTCTTCTTCTCCCCTCCTCTCCCCCCAAACGGTCCTCTCTCGACTTGTGTCGCCACCAGACTCTGGCTCAGCCCCAGACCCTGACTCCCCTCCCCTCCCCCTTGCTCCCCTCCGATACTGTCCCGACCTCGGCCACGCTCCTCCGCTAGAGGTGACGATCCTCTCGGCCCAAAGCCGGAATTGGCAAAAGCCGACACACTTCCCGGCTTCCTTCGGGGCTGATTCCAGCCTTGTAACGCCGGCTGAGATTGCGCAATGATGGGAGGCGCATCTCTGCGAGGAGCGGCGGGCTGAGAGAAGGATTTGGGCGCCGCGGCGAGATTGGCATTGGGGGAGCCGGGGCGCGATGAGCGGGGAGAGGGTAGGGGCCGGATTGGCCGTTGAGCCGTAGGCGCGACAATGGTGAGGTGGGCCGGAGGATGCGTGCCGGCATCCCCCTCGGGAGGTGATAGCCACGGTCGCCAGGTATATGAGGATGGAGGGGAGATTGTCCATTCGGCGAGAAGGGACCGGGCAGTCGGCTGCTGGATCGAGCCGAGAAGGGGATGGGGTACCGCCTCTCCATCCGCCTCGTCTTCAACGTCTTCGGCCGGAAGACGGGGCTTGAGTACGCTGAAAGTGACCGCAGGCGGCCCCGCCTCGCTCAGAGACAGCCCAGCTGCCCGGGCGAGCATCTCGTCATCCGCATTCCTCTCTGCTTGCGCTTCTTCCTCCGCCAAGATAGCTACAGCCTCGGAGGATAGTACCGCCGTGGACAGAGCCAGATCCACAGCGAGCGCCTCGACGGCCTTCCGATGTCGACTTTTGGCGGCTTGCGTGTCCGCTCGCTCAGGATAGGCAGTCCGCAGCGTCTCGAGTATGGCCGAAAGGGAAGTCATGGGACCGCCATCGGTGTTGCTGAGGTGTGTGTCGACTGCTGAGGAGGGGATAGTGTGAGTGTGAACGATGTGTAGGTCCCGAGTGTAGTCGAGGGATGAAAGATTGACCGTTTCTGTCTCAACCAGCAGGAGAAGGGGGAGGGGTCGGAGGAGATGAGATCGCTTAGGCTCGCCTTCGGCCAGCACGGAATCACGAGCAAGCTCAGCGCTGGAGTTATCAGCTATACGTCCAAGCTTCACCTTCAACAGAGGTACAGAGCAGCTTACGCAGTGACAAAGTGGTCAAATGGCGCGTCGATCTCGCGGAGATATCGCCCAAACTCATCCGCGTTGAAGATTGGGTCATCCTCCTCGGGCGTGGTATCTTTGTTGATCGCTACATGATCAGCTTAGTCCTCGGCAATGGAGCTCAGACTCACCAAGCCAAGCCCACCGAGCGTCAAAGATCGTATAGCTCGTTTCGCCCTTCTCATTGACTTTCACCGCCGCGAGTTCATGACTCGCCTTGTCCGCTTCCGCTTGAAGCTCCGCATCCCACACCGCCCGGAATCGCCCGGTTTCCCCTTCCCCCTCCTCTGCGGTACCAGCCGCGATCTCCGCACTCCAGATAGACCCGTCCGTTGCCAGCGCGATGAGAAGAGGTGATGTCTCGCCCAGATCGGTCTTCTCGACATTCCGGTCGACAAAGATCACGTCTGCGAGCGGTTTCCGCCTCGCGTCAATCGGTAGCGAAAGAGTATGTGGAGGATGCAGGAATCGGAGGGCGCCGTGGTTAGATACGTGAAAGACGAGAATGGCCGGACAGGAGCGGGACGTCAAGACATAGCAGTCTGCAGGTATCAGCTAATGTAGTCGCTTGAGTATGGACTGAACGACTCACCACTATCGTCCCGCGTCAAGTGGGTGATCTGAATATCCCGCAGTTCTCCCTCCGAGAGCTCATGTTTCCAGCTCATTACAGGATTGCTTTCGGGCCGATCCTCGTCAATCCAGAGGATCTGGCGAGTAGTAGCGAGGCAGGTGTAGGTGCATTGCCGGCCGGAGGCAGTAGTGTCGATTGCAGTGAATAGGCGATCTGGGGGCAAGGTCACGATCTTGCGTTGGGGCTGATCGGGATCCTGACCATCAGTCAAGTTCCGCACAGTCTCTGCGGAGCGACAAGGGATGTCCAGCTTACCTCAACATCGACCGTATATGCCTCGGAGGCGGACATGACAAGCAGAGACCCTGCCTGCGGTCCATACGCTATCCGAAAGAAGTTGTTCTTCTCCGTTGTCACTGCCTGTCGGATCATAGTCCTGCCTATTAGCCCCATCCCGATAAGATTTCTCTAGAAGTTTCCACTCACAGCTCCATCGTCCCCGTGCCCGCCGTTGAACCCCTCTTCCATCCCCACATCCATACCCCGCCAGACTCATCCACCACCGCCGCGCATCCCCATACCTCCGGATCCAGCACAGCGTCCACCACCCTTCGCCCGCCCACCTCCTTCGGCCGTATTTCGCCCATTTTGACTAGCGCCATTGACGAGGAGGAGGGGTTGGCAGGGCTGTACGAGGGGTTCGGGGTCAGGCGGTATGCCATCAAGGACGAATGTTGGCGGACCAGTAGGCAGGTGGCGTGTACTAGACTGTCACTTTCGATCGAGGCACGGGTCAGCAGGAGGAGACTCGACTCACGGTCGTCCCGGTACAGCGAGACCAGGGGGGATGACGCGATCTGTAGAATTCGAGTTGAATATCGCTCGACGGGAGTCGATGAGGGTATGAATCGGTTGAGTCTGGCATTTTTGACATGCTTGTCCGTGTCGCCTAAGACGGTCGCCATATCTGTCGCGTCAGCAAATCGTATCTGTACGCGTGGACCGTTTGACTTACATAGCTCGTTCCCTAGCTCTCCGCCTGTATACAATACCACATTCCGCGCCAGCTTCGGGAACGGGTTCCGTTGCGATACCATCTGCCTGCCGAGGAAGGGATCGTACGCTCCCTGCTTGTGCGCCATTTCCAGCTCCTCGGTGATAAGGTCTTCCAGTCCCAGGTGCTCGTACTTGTCGCAGATCTGACGGGCGTACTCGAGCTATAGATAAGCGCAGCTCCATATTCGTATAACTCGCGCTTGGGGCTGCGGAGGGAATGAGGAGACAGGTTTGACCTACCGATTGGGCTGTACTCGGTCGGGCCGTCAATGGAGCCGCAGGCAGTAGCCGAGTTGGCGGAACGAGCATTGCCGGCTTGCCTAGACCAAACTCGATATCATCTACTGGGTCAGCTTTGGACGATCAGCCTTTGGAACCACTAGAAACCCAGCATACCTTGATGCTCCGATACGTACCCCCAACTCCAGCCTTTCCCTCTCCGCTCGACCCGCGCTCCCCCTTCCGCTCCGAACTCCAGCTCAACCCCGCCCAGCTCCCTCAAACCATCTTTGCCGCTCGCTCCTCCATATGACTCGGTAGCTTGCGCATTCCCAGCAGCATCGGCGGCTTCTTCGCCTGCAGCGATCTTTCTGGGCCGGCCGCCCTTGTTCTTGATGGACCGCAATGTTGGGACGCTGGCGGGGAACGACATTCCTTCGGCTCTTCACGTCAAAGTCCTGAGCGACAAGCTTGGGCCGGTATACACTAGGATTGTGATGCCTATGGTGCCGTATGTGAGGACCGCAGTACGGTATTTGAACGGCCTGAGAGCGAGCTCCGGCTCAAATAGGTCGAGCGGGTCGAGGCTGATGCTGTGAAGATAGCGCGTCGAGGCTGTATGTAGCGAGGCATCGCTCTTCTTTTTGGGGTGAAGGAGCTCCTTAAGAGGAGCTGTAGTAATAAGGCAGAGCTGTATATGATACGTGGGCGTCTGTATGCTAGGGTCTGTACGATGGGGCAAGAGAGTCAGTGCGAAGAGATGGAGCTTTGGCCACAGCTTGCGCGAGCAAGCTTAAGTTTTGTTGACAAATTCGCAGGTCCGTGCGTCAAGTTTCACATTTGCCTTGATCCTTGAGGCGGAGGGCGATGAGGCATGAGGCCTGTGACCTGATGGGCCAGTACAATTTCGCCACCTCCGCGGAAGACCAGAGAGACCTAATGTCGCCTACCCCACCGGCGCGGTCAATGAAGGCCAGGAGAGCATGAGCTGTCGAGGGAGATGGGGTAGATAGCCGGGCTGTCCTTTCTGGATCTGACCCGCCTCGTCCAGCTCCTCACCTGAGCCTTCTGATCCAGACTAGTCGTCCCGCCTCCCCGGCAGCATCATACGCTGTATATCATCTCCACCGGTCAATTACTTACATTCCCTGCCAAGACCCCTCTGCGTATCAGACTTTTCCCAGCTTTGATCCAGTTTGTTGAGCACGACCCACCTCACACCGCCTGAGCGACCTCCAACCCCAGTGACAATGCCCAGCACGTACGTTAGACGATTCATCATCCCGACCTACCGGTAACAGCGCTGAACTCGAGTGCAGCAGGTTCATCCCACTCCCTTCACTTCAGCGCCGCGGCTCAGAACGCAGCACAAACGGGTATCAGAACCTCGACAAGGCCTCATTTAACGTCAGTAACTCACCAGAATCGCCTCACCGCATCAAACAGAAGCTGATCAGCTAGGACCGTATAACAGAATTCGCCCGCTCCATATCCTCCGCTCAAAGCTCTCGACCATCAATAAGTCCCCGGAGCTCTTTCTCGTCCACTGTCAGCACAAGCTCCGGAGCGACAAATGGGAAATTCAGCTTCGTTGGGCGTTGCAGGGAACTTTTGAGGAGATGAGTAGAGGTACTGCTAGAGTGTAGGAAGCCCCCTCCAAATGTACTACCTTTCATCGGTGTAGCACCATGAGGCTATACCAGTCGCTCATCCCGCCCCCGTCAATCCTTCGTGAGGTCAATGATGCCAGCCTTTCCCTGTCTTCTCCGCTTTGGTGAGTTGATCTGTGCGTCAGCTATGTATGATTAAGGAGGTCGACGCACAGAACTGACCTCGGATATTGTGATAGGCATTTCCCGCGTGTCCAAGTAATCAGGACCCTTGTTCGCCCGCTTGCTGGGCCCGATCACGTAGTCCCCTTCGTCAGCTGGCGCCTCGCGCTTGACATTCTGCATGTTTCCTCTTGCAACCTGGCTGGGTCCCGGCGCAATCGGTTGTTGCAGGGGTGGGAGCTCGTCTTCCCCTGCGTTTGAGCTGAGCCGCATTTACACGGCATTGAGGCAAACCGCACAGAGACTCACCTATAACTCCGAGGAAGCCGAGTTCTGCGGGGGTATGATACTAGGCGGTCAGCCTGCAGTGAAATGTATGAGGTCCGGCAAGTCATCGACGTACTTTCCAGATAAACCGGCATATGAAGGCATTCTCTTCCGCTGGCGTGAATATGGAGGTACTTTCAGGCTCATATGGCCTGAGATTGGTCGCTCTGCTCTCAGCGTATGTCTCCAGTACCGGTCAGAGACTCGTACTGGACCGCTGAGCCAAGCCTGTCATGTCAGCGTTGAAGATCCGAACACGGGCGATCGGGCAGACCCACCCCATTTTCTTCTCGTGGACGGCTCCCAGCGAGGCTTCTGACGTTCCAGGAGGCTCATAGAGGTCGTCTCCTTCGATAATCGTCACCTGTGTCCCCCACCACAGCTCGATCTGGATCTTGCCCAGCGCGTCCACCGTCGGCCCTCTGATTTCTACCAGATCTTGGTCGTCGGTTTTGGGCTGAGTGGTCAGCCGATGATCAGTCGGAGCTCAGGTTATGACTACCATCGGTGCAAATGTCAAGTCTGCTTCGAGCATCTCTCCGTCCTCATCCACAAACATTGTAGACACTTCTCCCTCGTCGTTGATCTCCCCCTCGCCCTCGATATCACTAATCGTGAGGGAGCTGATGTTTCGTCCATCGATGTTGATGTCGACGTTGACAGCGTCCGTCGAGGGTCTCTCTGGCCCAACGATTGAGAATTTGATACTGAAGCTCTGCGATCTCAGCAAGTCCTGCAGTTCCCCAGCGCCGAGACTTACCGCTCCTTCCTCGCATGCCAGATAGCACTGATGCTGCGCGCCAGCTAGACCACTTTCCTCGTCTTCTACATCCGTCTCGCGATATTCGGCTACTGATGAGCCACCTTGCTCCAGCTGCCATACGGTCACGATCAAGGGATCACGTACGGAAACGCACGCCCGAATTGTCATTGCGCTCTATCCAGGCCTGTCTTCAGTCGTAGCGGCTGATAAGGCTCACCTCGACTCTGTAGCCTTCTCCCGAGTAGATCATGGTGCTTCGTAGAGTATATGGTCAACCTAATGCTGCGTATAAGCCAGCCCGACGCGTCGGATCTGACATGCACATGAGGAATGTGGAGTTGGGCGCTGGGCCTCGAACCGAGCGAGAATCAGCGGTCGGCGGTCACGTGCAGCTTGCGCTACGCTATGATACACGCGAACGGCCCCTCGCGTCTTACATGTTCTGCATATCGACAGCTCTCTAGTATATACAGTCCAGTTTTACTCCGAAGCCTTGTCCGTCCCGACGGGTAATATCTCTTGATCTCGTCTCCGACCCCGAGCCTGTCCTTCCTCACTCGCCCGTCAAGTCGATAACGCCCGCCCTGGCTCGTATCCCTCGCTTGGGCGGGTCGAGCTGTACTCTCAGTACATGTCTTCCAGAGGTCTCAAACTCCTTGAAGCGGGAACTCACTTCCGATACCGGTATTGGAGCGCTGCGTGACCCCAGACCTGTCTTCTCCGTCTTGACCCGCTTGACCACCTCAATCTTGTCGTCCTCTTCGTCGGAAGAGCGCTCCCTCTTCGCAGCCGTGCCGTTGGATGGGGAGGCTCCGGGAGCCTGTGCTGGAGACGCGGGAAGTGCTTCTTCTTCTTCTGTTACCCATCAGCCTGCTGACCTCCTGTGTCGTACGACCAATGTCATGATGATGCTGACCTATAATACCCATGATAGCAAGCTTTGCGCGTGTGTGGTACTGTGAGGAGTTGTCAGCTGATTTTCCAAAGTCCATAGAAGGGATGGATGTACACGCCATTGGAAGCGGCAGACATCGGCCTGGTAGGCTGCGCACGGGTTTGAAGTGGACGTAAGACCTCCGGGGTATCTCTCTCGAATTGACGGCTCTACGTCGTGAGTTTGAACCCAGTGACGGGACGAATGACATCCGTCACCGATGAGCCCAATCTGTGCTCATCAGCTGCGGCTCGCTTCCAAGTCGACGTCCGCAGATCATTGATGCTCGCTCGTTCGCTCACTTGATTTGTTTCTCATGTATTGCGCCCAGACTTGCCTCTGTGATCGTAGGCTGACTTCTTCTACTAACATGACAGATGCCTTGTTGGATGTACATCTCGATCTTACATAGCTGGTCGACAGCTGCGCCTCGTATCTGGACCTGATCTTCCTCGTCCGTCTTGGGCTACAGGATGAGCTGTGATCTCGCCTGCAATATCGTTGGACTGAACTCACCATGGAAGTGAAAGCTAGGTCTGCTTGACGCTTCTGGCCGTTCTCATTGATGTACATACAGTCAACGTATGATTCGACGCGACCGTTCCTCAATGCACATCCTGCCAGCTCCCTTCCATCGATTCGTACTCCGACTCTGAGATCGACCGGCGGTCTCCCGGGACGTACGCAGCGGAATTTGATTCGGAAGGTCTAGAAGATACGACTTAGCACGGGCCTTGATAGCTCAATCCAAAGCAGGCAGAACAACCACTCACAGCTCCCTCTTCACACTCCAAGAAGGCCTCTCTGAGCCCGTCGGCTTTTCCGCTCTCTACAGCCAGCTTGTGTGTCTCTCTGTGTTCGGCTACTGCCTTAGCTAATCAGCCCCATCATCTGAGCTGTGAGCATACGTACGAAAGCGCTCGGAGCCGTCTAACCGCTCTATCCAGGCCTGATATCAGCGTCAGTCGCGTGACACTCAGACATACCTCGATGTCGTATCCTCCTGAACTATACCGCATGGTGCGAATGGCTCTCGGTGGATGTAGGCAGACCAGCTGAGAAGGCAGTGGGATTGATTGGCAAAGCGAAAGGATGGCCGGGCGGACTTGCAAGGAATGTGGAGTGACAGCGGATGCCGTAATCGTCAGACTTGGCAGTCCAGTCATGTCCAGTCTGTTGCCCCCCCTTCAGACCAAGCTCAGGCTACCCCGACAGTCAGAAGGAGCACCTACGGCTGAATGATCTACCCCGAGGACCCTCAAAGAACAGCACATGTTTAACTTCAGCTCAGGTTTCTCGGTCAGAATAATCCAGACCGAGCAGAAGCGTTTCCCCTTCGCCCTATCCTCCCTTTCCCCCATGTATGCGAGTCAGACATCAAATAGAGTCGGCCAATTATCGAGCAACGGTCGAGGGTACAACGGGGATGCATCCTGCAATTCGACAAGCAGTGAGTGACTGGAGGGTGTATAGTCTATATTTCTAAGGCCCGCTTCATCAGCTGCCAAGTAGCGAATGATATACTGTCGTCGTCAGCTCAGACTTCGCATATCAGGACATGGCCCCTCCTCTCCATTCCCCTCTCTCCATTTTCCTCTCTAAACTCTTCTGTCTCACTCCCCTCTCTCCGCTCCGCATCCTTCGGCTCGACCCGCTCGCGCACTCACCTAGTCATAGGCACCACCTTCAAATACCCAATACTCAATCCCACCCAGAACCCCCGTCCCCCTCGTTCCGTATACACCCCCCTGACCGCCTGCCTCCAATTGACTCCCCCTCCCCCTCTTGCCCCACCCACCTGCATCCGCCTCCTGACCACCTCGAACGGATACGACGCCGTCTGGCTCACCGCCCCCGCTATCGCTCCGCAAGCCAGATCGGCCGTCGTTTTCCGCTCGGCAAAGTTCGGGAGGTAGATGGGGAGATAGCGCTTGAGGGTGCCGTATGTGAGGAAAGAGACGCCAGCGTATGGGATCATGCCGAGGATAGTTATGGAGAAGCCGCGGTAGAAGGGGTAGAAGGGGAGGGAGCGGATAAAGGGGGAGACGGCGGAGGGTGGGGCGGTAGCTGCTGCTGCTGCTCCTGCAGTTGCGGATGTGGATGCGACGGTGGAAGTAGAGGTAGCTGAGGGCGTCGCGACAGCCGCTTCGCGATATATCAACCTCACCGCCTGCCTGAGCGTTGTCCGTTCTCCTTCTTGCGTCTGGTATGCTAGTCGGACGCGAAGCAGCTCGAGGGGGTAGGTGAAGAAGACGGAGGTGACGCCGGATGCAGCGCCGGCTAGGAAGTAGCGCTGGGGCGTTCGATGATCCGGTGTGGGGATGAGGATCTGATGGTTAGTTTTGGTCCTGCACCGACGGCAATGACAGAGATGGGTGTGCGAGGAAAACCTACCGATTCTAACCAGTCATAAGCCATAAATTTGATTCCTGCATATGGGAATATCCGCAGTAAGGTCGCTGAGTGGCCCTGGAAGAGACCGCGAACACCGGCTGTACGGTAGATATGAGACATGGCTGATACGAGGCCTCGAGGGTTACCTGCTGATCAGCTTTCCCGCTTCAAGGGAGGCGTTACGACCTCTCGCTCTGGCCAACACCTTGTCCACCTCCGGTGAGACCCGCTTTACGCGTTACTCATGGCTCGGCATCATCCCTCGAGCTCCTCTCGTTGACCAACATGCAAGGTAGCGATGGCTCACCTGCGAATTGCCTGAACTCGGCATTAGACGTCTGAAAGAGGATCTTTATCCGATCCAAGGGAGCTATAGCTGTTTTGGCCTGCCCATCAGCTCCCAGCTCCATTTATAAATTTGCAATAGGACTCACTACACATCCAGCAACTCCTCCAGCTACTCCACTACTCAAGACTGCATATCAGCCTCTGTTCCCCGTACACTGAGCTCACGCGACCCCCTAGAGCCGGTGACTCACCATGATCCCATCCCCGTCTATCTGCCTTTGCCCTTCTCCTACTTTCCCTCCACATCGTAGCCGTCGTCCATCTCTCACTCTCCCTGGCGGGCGGATAGTGAGACGCCAAGTCGTGTGCTTCGCGAAGCTCGGGCGAGGTCGATGAGGGGGTTTCGAAATCGACGGGCAAGGCTCGAGATTTGCCCTTCCGATCCGAGCTCAAATTTGATGAGCTAGCCGACATGCCGCTGATCCCAATGTGTGGCCTGGAGCTGGTCTGGGCGGAGATTTTGACCGTCGTGAGTTGTCAGAGTGAGATGTAAGCGATCAATAAGGTCGCGAGAATTTGGCTGCAGCTGCCGGGTCCAGCCAAACGCAATGACGTAACCGGTCTCCCGGTCAAGTAGTTGCCGGGCGGACCATGTCATGGGTATGGGTTTGACACTGTCTCTTCTCCTTTCTTTTCTGTCTGCTCACAGGTCATGGGGGAGTACACACAGCTGGAGCAGCTGCTTGCATGCTATACATCAAAAATGCTTTATAAGCTTTGCATGTCGGGTCCGAAAGGTAAGCTCGGGAGGCGGCCGGGCGAGAAAGGGAAGGTGCAATTACCACACGGGCGCACAGACACTTTCTCGTCCTTTCCCTGTCCTTTCATCCTCCCTCGTATAAAGTACACTGTCTTTCCCTCTGACTCCACCATACTGATTGGTAACCACTCACTCCATCCACACAGCCACGCCACGACTGTCTGGGCTGGCTGGAAAGATGTCACCAGTCGACGCGGCTTCAAGACTCCAATCCGCTCGCCCTTGTCGTGATCTGGCTTCAATACCCCGAATCACGTTTATCGTCAAGCGGCTACCATACTTTCTCTTGCTTGTCGACGCCCACGCTAGTGCTAGTCGCCCGTGCCTGTCCCGCTCGGATACCCCGGTATAGATCGGCTCAGGTACGGTCTCCTCCCTCGGGCATTCGGAGCAAAATCAAGCTAATTCTCAGATACCCCTTCAGCCACCTCGCCGTCGCTCCTTGGACATCCTGCTACGAGCTGCATTGCTTCGACAAGGCAGTCCCTGACCGTCGTCTGGCTACTCTCACCTCCCTGAACCGTAAGCCCGAATGTGGAGCTACGCAGGGGCCAGGCCACTAGCTGACCTACAGGCGACTTCACCACCAACATCATGTGGTCTCCCTCATCTACCTCACCCACTTCCCCCTGGTCCTCATTCTACCGTCGCCCCGTCAAATCCTCATTCCTCCCATTCGACCTCCCTCCCACTATCGCCGACGCGTTCGACCTACCCCTCTCCCCCGCGCATCCGCGGTATCATCAACACCGCTCCATCCCCTCCGCGCCTTCACCTACCATGCGGGTTGAGTCGGTTCGATATGTCGATCCGCTGGACCCGGTCCGGCCAATCGACAAGGAAGAGTCATTCTCTCCATTTGGGGAGCGTACCGGCGCTGTCGGAGGGATGGGGTTCGGGCTGAGGGCGTCATTTTCTGGGAAAGGCAAAATCAGGAAGGAGAAGGAAAAGAAGGAAAAGAGAGGCACGATGGTCCTTCCTATTCTGCCCCCTCCGCCTACTGCACCGGGGCACGGACACGCCTATAACACCTACAATCCCGCAGAGAGCGTCGAGACCCTCTCGGCGTACTCGCGGACACCCGAAAAGCCAAAAGTCCTCTCGAGGGTCAAGCCGCCCCGGATCGAAGAAGGCGATATGAGCCACTTCGGGTACGACACGCGGTCGAATCACAGGCCATCTATGGCTAGTATCAGCACCACCACTACCTCTCGTTCGGCCATCACTGCGCCGGCCGCGCCCTACCCTTCTTACTCTTCTACCCACTTTCCCCCGCGACAAGCCCATATACCGCCTCGGCCACCTCGCTCTCCCTCGGCAGATGAGCGCGCTATCGCCGCACTGGAGCAGCTGTCGCACCATCTCCTCGCGGAAAACAAGATACCTGGGTTCAGGCACCGGCCGTCCTATGAGAACGGAGATAAGAGGGGAGATGAGGACGACTATGAGCGGACGCGGGCCGCACCTCGGGCAAAGAAGGAGGCGAAGAGGGATACCAATGTGGGGATGGAAGGGTATGTGATGGTACCTCATCCTCGATCCACGGCGACATCAGGGACGGAGAAGAAGGGGAGGTCAGCTCTGGGTCAGTCTCGGAGTCAAGGGGAGGAGCAAGTTCGAAGGGGTCCGCCATATGTCAAGGCGTCCGAGATCAGGGAGAGGGAGCTACGCCAGGCGGAGGAGCGTGAGTGCGACGACCGGGAGAGGGCACGGGGTGGGGACCGGGCAGGTGAGGCGGAGCAGGAGCGATTGAAGCAGAAGGCCAGGGAAGCGAAGGAAGCGAAGGAGGCAAAAGGACGGGAGAAGGAGCGAGAGTCGAGTCAGAGCGCTTCAATGCGCGGCTGGCGTAAACTCCGCCCGACCTCATCAGGCGGGAAAACCAAGGATAAGGAAAGACCGATCAGCGACAACCCCGTAGCGGCCTTTGGAAGCGGGAGTCGGCGGACACTCGGTCGGAATGGGAGTTCAGGCGGTACAGCCAGCAATCCCCTACCGTACACGGCGGAATTACCGCCCGTTCCGTCGATCGTCTACTCGGCGGGCGGCAGAGACGGTGACAAGGACAGAGAAGGCAGACTGGGGCGTGGCACGTCAAGGATGAGAAGTATCTCCTCGAGTCGACATCTTTACTCCACCCCATCCGCCTCGGCTTTGGACCTCCACGTCGATCCCCAACCGGCGCAGTCGTCCCGCCCACCTATCCCGCCCCGAGCCCCTTCGCGCCCGTCCACGACCCGCCGCTCCTCCTCCCATAGCTTTGCAAGCGGGCTCACCGATATCGCCGGCGGAGTGTACGTTCCGTTGCTCCTCTCGCCAGGCGGACCGGGGGATCATGGGTTTGGCGAGGTCAAGGCGCAGGTGCCGAGGGGGGCGGTCAGGGATAGTATGGCCAGTAAGACGGGAACGGATGTCACACTGTAAGTCACAGAGTAAAGGGGACATTGAGCATAGCTGACAGCTCATTAGTACGAGCCCGCATAGGACGCCAGTGCACCTGACTACCCTCCCCTTACCTCCTATCCCTTCGCTCCCATCTCGCGCCCTCTCGCCCTCGCCTGTCCGACTTCATCGCTCGGACGGTCAGCCCACTCCGTCCGAATCCACACACCCAACCTCGACCGATACCGGACGCAAAAACTCGCTTCATATCCTCGGCGGCTCATCCAGGTTCCCCAAGCTCCGGATCAAGCGCTCTCCTCCTGCGCTCTCTTCCGCGGGTCTACCACCACCGGTCCATCCCGACCGCCCAGCAGCGGATACCTGGGCGGAAGACCCGATCGCCGAAGAGGGAATGCGACTCCTCGAGGAGGTCAGGAAACGCGAGAGGCTTGTCCCAAGGACCGAGCCCCGTCCGGACCGGCTCGCTAGTCATGCGCAGCATCCCGAAGCTGCCAGCTCGGGGAGCGAGGGGAAGAAGAGGAAGGAGAAGAGGAGGGAGGGGATGACGGCGTTATCGTTCTTGGAACTGGACGACTGGGCGGTACCGGTGATCAAGTCTGGAATGGAGCAGGAGAAGGAAAAGGAGAGGAAGGATTCTGGGTCGACTGGATCGTCCGAGCCTCCCCAGACTCAGCATAAAACACCGCCCTCCCGGCCGCGACCCATCCATCAAAGCGAGGAACCACATCCACAGAGCGATTCCCACTCGCCCTCAAGATCTGTCGGACGTGGCGATGGATCGCGGGGCCCAGCTGCGTTAGGGATGGGCGTGGCGCACATCATCCCTCCAGAGGAACGGAACCGGATCGGCCCGTCCGCCTTCTCTGCTGTCGGCGAAGCGCGAGATATCGGGGAGCGCGGTCCGAGGCGGGAATCGTGCTCTGACTTTGATGTCGGAAGCGAGGGGTCTATCGATATTGACCACATTATCTACCCCTCTCGGGCCCCAGCGAGGCAAGATGATAGTCCTACGGCGCTGGATCATCCGCTCCCCTCCCCAACTCGACCGGCTAGCACCGTCCGCTCCACGCGACCAGATACCGCTCCTACCCACTCCAGCGCCCCGAGACCATTCGGGACCGCCTCCGTCAACCGAGGTCGGCCCATCCCGCCACCATTTCCCAGTCTACACCTCCATATCCCGGCTTCGTCGTACTCGGCCGTACCCTCCACTGGACCACCCACGGCTCTGTCTCCCGCGCCTCGCTCTCGGAAGATGACGAGCAGGGCGGGATCGGCCACTGCGCAACTCGCTGGGTCTCGGACGGCGGACGAGCAGGCGAGATCGCCCAATGGGGCATTGTACGGTCTGGGCCTGGGTCTGGGAGCGGGACAAGGCGCGATGGAAGAGGGACAAGAGCAGGGGTTGAGGAGTTTGAGTATGGGCACGCTCGGTCTGGGGCTGGGCACGCCCCCTCCCCCGAGTGTGGTGAGGGGAAGATTGATCTCTAGCGGTCCTGCCAGGTCTAAGGATGGAGGGGGAACGAGCGGTCTCGTGTCGGCCGAAGTGTTGAAAGGTGCGGGCGGCGGTTTATCCGGCCACACAGACGTGTTCTCCGCCAATACTTCTTCTCCCATCTCGCCACTCAACAAACTTCATCCCCTCGCGGAGGCGCCGGGACTCGAAGAGGGAGAAGACGATGACGATGATGACGAAGGCGTCGAACCACTCTTCTCGCCTGTCAAATACGTCCATCCCGGTCCCGTTCCCGGAGACAGAATCAGCAAGCGGTTCTCGAGCGGCGAGTTTGGGGTCGGATCGTATCGTCCCTCGACCCAATATCGCGTCGAAGAAGACGGAAGAGAGCTGCGGAGTGGGGATGAGGACCGCGATGAGGGGATGGCTATGTCGGGTGAGGGTGGAACTATAGAGGGGGTTAGGGATTCGGCGATGCGGGATATGGGCTCCGAGACAGGGGTTGGGGCAAGGAGAGGCGAGGCTGATGAGGGGGCGGAGCCGTTGACGTATCCTAGGGCTTCGAGGGGTTGAGGATCATCGGGGCGTTGTGGTGGGGTTATTGTATGTCTATAGGTGATTTTCGGTTGGCTTCGAGACATACATTGTAGTCATATCATAGTTTGGATATTCATACAGCGAACTCTCAATCTAGCCTCTACAATTTCGTCCCCTCGACAAAGATGAACTGCCAAGAATGCGCCCTGACCACCCGCTTCTTGCCGGCCCACTCCTTCGCGCTGTACTTGGTGACTTGAGGCAAGATCCGCTCAGGGTCCTCGAACGTGTTCTGAGTTTCAGCTCAGGCCTTCATCACCCGTCTCCAGTACAGCGAGACTCACTTTGGCAGAGAGGTCATCCGACCACATCTCGTGCACCTCCACCCCTTCAACCTTCATATCGTCCACCCGAAGATCGAGCGTCCAGTCGGCCGTCGGGTGTCTGTTGAGGATGCTGAGCCGGATACTGATCTTCTTGGATTCGGGCGAGGAGTGGGCCATCGCGCAGGTGTCAATGTAGGACGGTGGGCAGATCTCCTGGATCCAAAGGGGGTATGTGACGCCGTTACTCCGTTGTCAGCTTGCGTCCTGTTGATATCTGCGAAAGGTGGGGGGTTAGGGCACTCACTAGACATCTGCGGTGGGCGGTAGGTGCAGGGTATGTCCACCCTTCATATTGCGCGAGAAGAGGCGGAGCCTGCAAGTCAGCTGACGAAGAAGGGCAGTACGAGGGACGTACGGGTAGTATATGACCTGCTTCAGGACGGCATCCGGGCGGGTCATAACAGGTGAGATCTGACCGTCAGCCATACACCTCGTCCCGACCATGACAACGTCTACTCACCACGTTGACAGTCTGCGCCAGACAAGCCAGACCCAAATCCTGATGATTTCTGACCAACAAGTTCAACCAAGCGACAAAGCCCAGCATGTCCGTAAAGTCGTAGGACTGCTCCAGACCCCCTGAACCGGGCGCCTTGACTTCATCCCACACGTTCCACTGCTGATCAGTAAGGCGTCTTGGCAGAGAGAGAGAGAAACAGTCTGGACGTACCTCGTCGAACGCCACCTTGATCGGCCGGGTCTCGACTCGCTGATGATTCTTCTCAATCTTGATCTTGTTGATCATGGCTTTGCAGAGCTGAATACTTCTGTCCGCCGCCTAGACTTTCAGCTTGTCTAGCACAAAGTCAGGGATCAAGCTGGACTCACAGCAGGCCCAAACACGTTATTCTCATACTCCAGCCCCCTGACCTCTTTCACCTTCTCCTGGCTGAGCGTAGAGTAAAAGTGGATCGAGTGCATGTCGACCGACCCAATCAAGGCCTTGAGCACGACCTCGTCCCACTCGTCATTTCCCTAGTGGTCAGCTTGGTATGGGGTTTAACTTACCTCTCGGCCACACGAGACGAGCTTGATAGTGGGATCAACGAGCCTCAAGCCATGCGCCCAGATCCTGGCCCTCTCGGCGTAGTCGGCCGCTTTGAGGTTGCCGACTTGCCATGGACCCCACACTACAATCAGCAAAGTCGAAGCTGCAGGGAACGAGCTCACTCTCATTGCCAAGACCCCAGTACTTGATGTTGTGGGGCTCATGTCGGCCTGTGTGCTTGCGCCTGAGATTCGCCCAGCTGGTCGTTAGCCAAGCCCGGGGCACAACTCACTGAGTGTCTCCGACCCCATTGCAGTATTCGAGCCAAGCGAGCGCCTCATTGAGAGTTCCAGTGCCCACTACCTGTCAGCCAAGAAAGCGTGCAGACGTACTATTCAGACAGATATACGGCTCGCACTCGGTCCTCCGGCAGTAGTCGATAAACTCGTTCGTCCCGAATCTGGATTAGCGCTACCTTACTAGTACTCACTTGTTCGACTCATCTGACAACCAAGCCAGCTCAATGCGCCTCGGCCGCTCATCCACCGGTCCGATTCCATCTTCCCAATGGTAGTTGGAGACAAAGTTCCCCGGCGAGTCAGCATGCTCACTGTACGCCGAGGAAGTAGCTCACCTCCCGGCCACCGCAGCATAGGCACCTCCAAATCCCCCTTCTTCCCAATCAGATCCACCACGTCCTTTCTCCACCCCAGCCTTCCCTTGCTCACTTCATCTCCGTGATCTGTCGTCTCCAGCAGCTTCGCCGGGGACGGATGTTTCGGACTGTCGACGATACCGCCGTAGATGCACCTCCCCACGTGCTCGAGGAAGCCCGAGTAGAGAAGCTCGGACACGGGCTCCGAGTTTAGATTGGCGAGGACCAAAGGGCTCACAGTCAGCCGCGACGAGGTAAGCGAGGACGGGTGAGAGGAAACCATGATGTATGATCTGTCCGAGTCGGTGTCAGTATCACGGGTCATCTAGTGAGTGTGGTGGACAAAGGATAAGGCGCGTCCTTTCGAGGCGTACAGGCGCATAATCAAGGGTATCCGCCGGACCATTAGCCACTAGCGCGCTTTATCGGCCGTCCTGCTGATCAGCTTGGCTGATGAAGGCAGCAGAGATCTAGGAAGATGGTGATGGTCATGTGGTGCGTGCCTGGATATCCGGCCCGGGCCCGCTAACAACGTAACCGGCCCGGATATACAGCATTCCTCGCTGGAAATCGTCCGTCTAAACCTCCGCCTGAAGGCATGCCATCGCTTCAGAGAGCTAAGATATAACAAGAAGATCATGGGAGCTCCTCATCTGTCCCTTGCCACCCCAATCCTTCCAATTTTCATCGAGAACTTCAAGTCTCCAAGATGGCGCTTCCGCCCAAAGTCTACAACTTTCTCTGTGCCTGCTTTGCTGCGTGAGCTGCTCACCTGAAAGTTGAGTGGTCTTATCGATGCTGACCGGCAGCAATGGCGCAGCCTTGTTCGGTTATGATCTCGCGGTAATCTCTTATGTCCTCATCGCCAAGGACTTCCTCCAGACGGTCGGTATGGGCACCGGTATCGGCTCGCCCGGATACAACGAGAACTTTATCGGTTTCATCGTGTCAAGTCTACTCCTTGGGTGAGTTGAGGCCATGTTTGAGCGGAGAGAGACGTGGGCTGATGGTTCAGTGCCTTTGTAGGCAGTATCCCCGCTTCGCTCATCGCCGACAAGTTCAGCCGACGGACAGCTAGTGAGTTTGCGGTGCTCAGTTCGAGTACCGGCTGACCAGTAGTCGTATGCTCTGGTCTGGTGTTCTTGCTCGGAGGCTCGCTCCAGGCTGGAGCCCAGAGTGCGGGTATGATGCTTGCTGGGCGATTCTTTGCTGGGTTCGCTATCGGGATGCTTGTAAGTTTGGCTTGAACCTGGAGGCATATACACTGCTGACTGTACAGGGTGTGCTCACTCCTCGTGCGTGTACTGACTACTGACAGCAAGTGATAAACGCTAACTCTGATAGTATATCAGTCCGAAATCGGTAAGCCACCCTCACCCTCTTTGAGTCTTATACTGACCCACAGCCCATCCGTCCAACCGCGGTCGCCTCGGTGCCACGTTCCAGCTCTTCATCGGTATCGGAGCCTTCGTCGCCGGGTGGATCGGGTACGGCTGCTCCGTCGCTCAGCCTGGAACCGCTTTGGAGTGGCGACTACCCGTGAGTTCTAGCTTGCGCCGACGCTGACACCCAGCTCGCCTTCCAGATGCTTCCCGCCGTTCCCCTCGTCTTCCTCACTTTCCTCCTCCCCGAGTCCCCTCGATGGCTCATGATTCAAGGCCGCGAGGAGGAGTCTCTTCAGACTCTCGGACGACTGCACGCCAGGGGCAACATCAACGACACATTCGTACAGGGCGAATTTGACCTCATGCGTCGCAAGGTTCTTGAGGAGGCGGCTTTGGATCAGTCTTGGGGTTTGGTGAGTACTTTCTTATGCTCGAATTCTACCCCAGATCGCCCCTGCCGCGTCTGTGACTCCCTCTGCTGGATCATACTCGCGGTGGCGTGAAAATGGACGGCGTACATAGGCCGAAATCTTCGCTGACGGGTCAGATTTTCTCCGATCGGACCAATCTTCGCAAGGTTATCTATGGGATTATCCTCCAGTTCTCCGTGCAGATGACAGGTGTATCAGCGATCCAGTACTATGCGGGGTAAGCTACGCTTTCCAGGGCTCTCTTGATCGTTTTGGAAGGACAAAAACTCGAAATATGGTCGATATCGAGGGTGGCAAACTCCACATTCCTCATGTTTCGCATCCCTCCTCCTCAACTTCAATTTTTGGGCTATGTAGCTGACACAACAGACAAATATACCAGTCGGTCGGCTTCGAGAAGGACGCTCTCCTCATTAACTCCATCAACAATGTCATCGGGCTCCTTGGACAAGTGGTATGCGTCATGTTCCTCGACCGTATCGGCCGCAGGCCGCCACTCATTTGGGGGAACATCATCGCCTCCGTTTGCTTCGCTATCTGCACGTAAGTACCCACTCTCTATTCCTCAGATCTGTGCTGATCCGGCAGCGGCCTCGCCAAGCAGTTCTACGATGAAGTCGGAACCAAGGGCCAGGGAATCGCTTTCGTCGCTTTCATCTACATCTACAATTTCTTCTTCTCGTCTTGTATCGGTCCCCTGTCTTGGGTGTAGTGAGTCGTCTCATCTTTTGTCCCGGTACGCAGCTAATTTCAGTCCCGTGGAGATCATGAACACTGCCATCCGCGCCAAGGCTACCGCGCTCACCACCATGGCTGCTTGGCTCGCCAACTTCATGATCGGTCAGATCTCCCCCATCGCCTTTGCCAATATTGGTAAGCTGCCCTTCTCGGATGGCAGAGCAGAGCTGATCTTTCAGGCTGGAAATACTACCTCGTCTTCACCGTCTGCGGTGCTACCAACGCCCTTACCTTCTGGCTCCTCTTCCCCGAGACCAAAGGCCGCACTCTCGAGGACATGGACTCCTACTTCCGCAACCACCCCTGGATCGTTCCCGGCGCCAACGTCGAAGCCGTGGACGGTCGGACGAGGGAGAAGGAGCTGGCTGACAGTAAGTCTCACGCGGTCGGCTTTGCGGCAACATACGCTGATCCATCAGACGCGGTCGAGAAGGACGCGGGTGAGAAGCCGCACGAGAACAGACTCGAATCGGTCTGAGGTGAGGTAGCGCTGAGCTCTGGGTAGGTGGGATTTGTAAGGGTCACCGGTCATTGGTCAGTCAGGTTAGAAATAAGTAGGAGGGTTTTTGCGTATCAGAGGGGATGCAAAGTGTACTACTATCTTGTGCTTGTCGAACAGACCACGATTTGACCGGCCACCAGCACAAGGTATTTGATGGTACGGCGAGGGAACCAGGCGCGAAGCACACAGCTCTGTAGGTGTCGACGTCCAGCCCCCATCGCGCGTGGTCACCCTAGACAGATCGGAAGGCACTGCCGGGCTTTTCCAAGTAGCTGGCTACATGTTTCTGACGCTGCATCCGAAGCGTGCCGCGAGTCTGAGCTTGATGTCCTGTATCACCTCGCATACACCCTACAGAAATTCTCGAAAACGCAAAGAGATGCACGGACCTGCAGGTGCCGGCGGCAGTGGGCGGTATGCCGTGATTCACGGAGGAATACTCTCGGCGCCGAGCCCGGGAGCTTCTTTGACGTCAGGAATGACGTCGTTCTTCGGCCCTGACTGAAAATGTGTGACCGCGGGAGAGCCGAAAGCGTCTTCTCGGCGCTTTCTCTTCAGTCTCGAACAAGTCAATAAGAGAAGGGTCACGCGCAGCAAGGAGCGGGACCCCAGGCGACGTACTATACAAAGCTTCCCCTCTCTAACGCCCACTCGAGCTAGACTCAGCTGACCTCGGACGACTTGTAACCCCGTGCCGCAAGCCTGCTCGAAGCTTCCGCGTCCCATCTTATAAGCTGGACCCCAGTGCCCCACCCCATCCCTCTCCAAATCTCCAAATTCTCCTTTGCCCCTCATCTCACTTCCACACACCATCTATACTAATCCACGCCGACCTCGAAAGATCGGCCACTACATACCCGCTTAGGGCTACTCACCTACACACGCAAAGAAGAACAGAATGGGCGGCGGCGGTGGCGGTGGAGGAGGCTTCGACGATGCCCTCCTTGCCAACTCCCAAGAGGCTGGATTCAGCGGGTTGATGAAGAACAAGAAGTCTCTGGGCTTGGCGATGTTTGTAAGTGTCCACTCGAACCATGATGGACAATCACTGACTCTGCAGGCCTCGCGTGTGTACCCAGTTTTCGATGAGGCTGGTGCTGTATGGTACTGATATTATAGTCGGTGGTGTTCTGTACGGATACAATCAGGGTGTGTTCTCGAGTGTACAGGTTATGCAGCGTTTCTTGTACCGTTTCCCAGCGATGGTAAGTCTCGCCTTTCACACAGCCGCTAGATCCAGCTGATTCTGTAGGGTGCAGAAGATGGGACTACCCGTGGTCTTGTGACCGCTATTCTCGGTGAGCTCTTTTGTCCTGGGATGATATGCCGCTCTAACGAGCAGAACTTGGTGCTTTCGTCGGATCCCTCATGGCCGGGCCCCTGGCCGACGTTTACTCGCGCAAAGTAAGCATTTCCGCAACGACAGCTTTGATGCGCACGCTGACGTGATAGTACTCGATCGCTGGATGGTGCGTTGTCTTCATGATGGGTACAGCCCTACAGACTGGCGCTAGCAACCTTGACTGTATCTGGGGTGAGTCACAGCGTCGCACCGGGATAGGTGTGAATACATCTGACGGCACAGCTGGTCGGTGGTTCGCCGGTATGGGTGTGGGCGCTCTCTCCATGTTGGTCCCCATGTACAACGCCGAGCTTGCTCCACCTGGTATCCGAGGCTCGCTGGTTGCCCTTCAGCAGTGGGCCATCACGTTCGGTATCTTGATTTCCTACTGGATCGGCTACGGCACCAATTGTACGCTCACATTCATTTCAACTGTACCTGGCAATCCATAGCTGATGATCAGTCATCGGCGGTACTCAATTTGACGCTGCCACGATGACAGGCCAATCGGAGGCAGCGTGGCGTCTCCCGCTTGCTCTGCAGCTTGTGCCAGCGGTTGTTCTCTGTGCGGGAACTTGGTTCCTGCCGTTCTCTCCCCGTTGGCTGATGCTCAAGGGTAAGCGCGGACGGGCACTTGACCCACGGCAGAGATTGTAGCTGACGTACAGGTCGCGAGGAAGAATCTCTCGTCGGTCTCGCGAAACTACGGAGTAAGCCCGAAAATGATCCAGCGGTCCAATACGAATTCCGCGCATTGCAGGCGGAGCGCTTAGTGGAGAGAGAGGCGGCCAAGGAGCGGTACGGTACCGAGGAAGTCAACTTCCACGTCAGTTTGATGGAGTACAAGCGCCTCTTGACCACCCGCTCGCTTTTACACCGGTTGATGATCGGTGCGGGTGCCCAGGCTCTGCAACAGTGGACAGGGTGAGTCTTAGGCACTCCTTCAGACAGAGTATACGTGCTGATTGCCAGTATCAACGCCATCATTTACTACGCTCCTACTGTTTTCGAGCAGGTCGGTCTGTCCGGTGGATCCATCCCCCTCCTCGCAACCGGTATCGTCGGTGTTGTCAACTTTATCTTCACCATCCCAGCCGTGCTATTCGTCGACAACCTGCCCAGACGCTGGATCCTGGTGGGTCCTCCTCACAACGTCTCAAAGGCCAAGCTGATCAGGTAGATGTGGGGAGAGGGAAACATGGCGATCTCACATGCAGTATTGGCGGCAGTGATTGCTGTCTATGGTGGAAACCCGGGAGAGCAGTTCCGCAACAAAGCGGCCGGCAACGTGAGTCTCTTCTCACATGACGAATACATGCAGCATGGCGAGCAAAGAGCAACGGAGCTGACTTTGACAGGGAGCTGTATTCATGATCTATTGGTACATCGGTGAGAACATTCTACCGAGTTCCCTTCGGCCGCTCTGCTGACCCATAGCCAACTTTGCCGTCACTTGGGGTCCTTTGGCCTGGGTCGTCTCTGCCGAAGTCTTCCCGCTTGACATGCGCGCCAAGGGGATGTCTATCTCATCCGCCATCAAGTGAGTCCGAGCCCAATCTGACCTCCTTGATCCTCTCTCTTCAACACAACGCTGACCCTTTTAGTTGGATCATGAACTTCACCGTCGCCCTCACTACCCCGGTCATGTTCCGCACCGTCGGTGTTCGTGGCTACGGTACCTACCTCGTCTTCATGGCTTTCTGTATCATCGGATTCCTCTACGCCTGGCTCCTCCTCCCCGAGCTCAAGGGGAAGTCACTCGAAGAAGTCGACGCTATCTTCAAGGACACAAGCGGCGCCGAGGACGCCGCGAGGAGGGAGCGTATCGCCAAGCAGATCGGGCTCGACAAGGTCGCACAGGAGGTCAAGCACGAGGAGCACGGTGCGGGTGGCGGAAAGCGGTTTGGGAACGCTGAGAAGGAGGAGAGGCGATAAGTCTGACGTCCGAAGCGGGATTGAGCCAGGAGGATGAGGCATGGAGTGAGGCGGCTGAGAAGGGGTGTCTGGAGGCCGAGAAGGTAGAAGTGATTTTGAGATTCGTCTCCACACACTGTATCGAGCATCCCGCATGGCTCGCTTTCCCCATAATACGTTTCCTTCGTCTATCAACTAGTTCGGTCTCATGCATTCTCTCTTGTGGCTATCATGTCAGGGGGCTTATCTGGCGCTTCTTCGGACCGCCACTGCGCATGCGCAGTGGACCGTCAGAGCTGAGAGAAGGCTCAAAGATAAGCCCTTCGGAGAACTCCGACGAGCCGATATCGGGAACCCGATCCGCTTTCGGGTCAACATCCCTAGACAGCCCAACTCCCCTTCCTCTCTCTCAAGCATTATAAGCTGGGTGACAGGATGGGCCTCAGCCATTCCCGCCTCACTGTAGCTCATCTTCTTCCGTCCAGCGCGCAACACTAAACGCATCATGTCGTCTACTCTCGCACCCGCCACCCTCTCTCCCAACAACCCCATCACCCCCTCCTCGGTCCCGACCACACTCGCCAAGCTCGGCCTCACATGCCCCGAGAAGGATCTGGAGGGGTACACTTCCCTCCTCACGGGGCTATGGGAAGTCTGGAACAAGGTCGACCAGATGGAAGACTATGTCCCGACAGTCGATGAGAAGCGGTTCCCGCGGACGGATATCAAGGGTCCCGAGGAGGTGGATAATGAGTTTGGGGCGTGGGCCTGGAAGTGCCGGATCGAAGATAAGGAACAGAAGGGTGGTCTGCTTACGGGCAAGACCATCTGCTTGAAGGTCAGTCTGATCATGAAGGATATAGGTCGAAGCTGATGAGGCAGGACAATGTAGCGGTCAAGGGCGTGCCATGCCTCCTCGGTACAGACATCTTTACGGGCTGGACACCGAACACCGACGCTACCCTCGTGACTCGCATCCTCGAACAAGGCGGTATCGTCACCGGCAAAGCGGTCTGCGAGAATCTCAGTCTTTGGGGCGTATCATGCTCTGCTGCATCGGGTACGAGCCTTTGCTTTTGCCATCTCATCCCCCGGCTTTTGGACTGTTACCTCAAACTCAGCTCGATGTGCCCTAATGATGTTTCGACTCCTGCTGACGCCCAGGTCCCATGTCCAACCCCCACGCAGAGGGCTTCTCCGCTGGCGGCTCGTCATCCGGTACCGCCGTCCTCGTTGCCCGTGGTCTCGTCGATCTCGGTATTGGCGGTGACCAGGGCGGGTCGATCCGTCTCCCCTCCGCGCTGAGCGGTATTGTCGGACTGAAGCCTACCACCGGACTCGTTCCTTACACCGGTATTGCGAGCTTGGAGCCGGTCATTGACTCTGCTGGACCTATGACCAAGGTGAGTCTAAGCCCCCGCCTTCGGAGGTCGCGGTACTGCCCTTTCCTCGCTATACTTGGTCTCCCCTCTTCCCTCTGGTCTACAGCTTGACCTAGACATATAACTGACAAGTAGACTGTCCTCGACAATGCCCTCCTCCTCCAAGCCATAGCCGGCGCAGACGGGATTGACGACCGTCAGCTCGCCGGCTGCCCCTTCCCTGACCAAGTTCCCGACTACCCCAAGCTCGCCACGGCAGGCGTCAAAGGCCTCAAGATCGGGATCATGACCGAGGGGTTCGAGACGTCGATGGCGGATCCGAGGGTCTCGGCTTTGGTGCGCAAGGCGGCGGAAGAGTGGAAGGCTCTCGGGGCGGAGGTGGGTGAGGTCAGCGTGGGGATGCACAAGCTGGCGCCAGAGATTTGGGCTGTGAGTCTCGCGTCTAAGCTTGACGGCAATCAAGCTGGAGTTGAGCTCAAGCTGATCCACAGGTCGGCGGTCGCCTCTCTGCAACTACCTCTCTCCTCGGCCAGAACTGCGGTCGCCGTCAGCTCTGCATGAACGATCTTACGGAGAAGATGCTGCCCATTACCCAAGAGAAGTTTGACAAGATGTTTGCGAGCGGGGCAAACACACTCATCAACGGTGTCTGGGGCTGGGAGAACTTGCCTCCTACTGTGAGTTGCTTCTTTTCCTGCTGCAGTACCCATACCCCTTCCTCTCGAATATCCTGGTGGGTCTGATTACTGACCTCCAGCTTATGGGCAAAGCCACCAACCTCATCCGCAAGCTCCGCGACTCCTACTACTCCGCCCTGGATGAATACGACCTCCTCGTCATGCCCACTGTCCCTTTCCTCGCCCCTAAGCTCCTGGACGACGTCAAGAACGCTAGCGTTACCGATCTCATGATCAACTCGGCTGGCGTATCGCTAAACACCAGCGCTTTCAACATCGTAAGTCCCCTCTATGCCAGCTGTTCATCTCCAGTATTAAAGTATCCAGCTGACATACAGACCGGTCTCCCCGCGCTTTCTCTGCCTGTTGGCCGTCTCCCTCACTTGCTCGACGAGTCCGCCATTCTACCGGTCGGTGTCCAGATCGTCGGCAAATTCTACGACGAGCCGAAGATCTACGCGGCGGCATATGCCTGGGAACAGGCTCATGACTGGACCACATATGCCTAGGGCATAGAGGTTCATGATCTAGCTGGGAATTGGCGAGCGTAGCATCTTGATCCGCGAGGCATGCGATGATAATAGGTAGAAGTAGATGAGCAATATTGATGTATCTCTGAGAGTAGGTTGGAACCTGGGTTGGAAGCTACTCGACTCCCAGTCAGACGTCCAAAAGCATCCAAGCCAGGGAAGGACAGACTCTGGCTTGTTGCGGACGCGAACATGCCCCTCTTACACACCCTGCGACACTGTAGGCAAGATGTCTCACTTCCGAAACCAACATGCGACCGCCGCCACACTGCTGCCACACTGCCACTCGGTATAAGGGTTTCGCCGAGATTCAGCCGGGACAGCACCGCATTCCTCGTCATCTGTCATCCTTCTGCGCCCCTCAATCTGCATCTTACCGCCTTGCCCACCAACGCGGTCCGCACATTGGTCGTCACCCGCAATGTCCACTTCTCCGACCTCAATGACGACTTCCCCCTCCTTCACAGCATCACTGTTTATCTGGACCAAGCGGTCTATCATGAGCTCCCAATCGACCCGTCCACTGCGGTCACCCCGCAACCGGATCAAGTCACTTTCTACATCTCCACACTCGTCCACGGAGATAACGTACTCTACTGTTATCACCGCTCAGCTCCTGGGTCCAGCATCAAGCCCGGAGCTGCCCGAGCGGGATCACCGGTCAAGTCCCGCCTGTTGTCAAAGGCAGAAGGCGTTCGGTGGCATGATTGCGTCGACCGTGACGGGACCAAGGTCCCGCTGGAGGTCATCGCGGAGATGCTGCGGGCAGCTGGGGTGGGGGCGGAAGAGTGGGAACGGCGAGGCGTCGAGGTGGGAGACGACGCATGGGCGGTGTATGAGGGTTGGCGTCGCAAGTTATAGGGAGGTGGAATAGTGCGTACCAGTGAGTCTGCCGGGACTACTCGTGACTTCGTTGGTTATGACCAAAGCCCAATCACGCGTGCCTAGCTGATTGCCAGTCGAGCAAATCTACCATGACCGAACCGAGGTCTGCCCGCCTGACGCATAATGTCCCGAGTCGCGGATCGCCCTTCCCATGGATGCTGGCGGGTGGGTTGGGCGAGGGTTGAAGGTGAGACATGTGGCGTAGGCAGTGTTGGCGGACTGGAAGACGGCGGTATTGGTTCTGATGTTAGCGGGGATGGGAGGGGGTGAGGAACAATACTGGGAAAGAGGGATCTCAGCTGTAAGTGTCGTTTTAGTGGCAAGCTTCAACTCTGGTCTTCTGGGGTGAGAAGCTGACTCTCCTAGTCATACCCTGTGCGCCGCGTATGTGTATCCCTTCTCGGTGTGGGTGCGGCAGCGGGGCGAGGGCGAGGGAAGACTGGGTCCGCGGCAGGCTTATGATGGGGGAGGTACCTCGATCCCGGTTTTGTATGCGTCGTAATTCTCAGAGATGAGATGGAGTTGCCAGTCACTATCTTACCGGCTCAGTTGAATGCAAGGCTTAGGAGTGGATCTCAGCTGGGTCCAGGACATCCTTTGGCTAAGTCTAGTGCCGAGGAGTATCGGCTACCCGAAGAACTGGTCCACCATCTCAGTGACTATCTCGATAAGTCCTCTCTTATCAGATTCGGCTCTACCTGCCGCCAGTTCACTCCTCAACTGGACCATCGGCTCTGGGTAGACCTCAATCTCTACCTCCCACCGCGCTACGGAGACGTCCCGGCCGTGCGCGTGCCTATCGAGGCGGATGGTCCGCTAGGGCAGCTTTCCAAGGCGGCCAAGGAGATCAGCTACACCCGCGAGGCGACCCTCACGCACCTCATCGGGAAGCGGATAGCGAAGGGGAGGAGCAGGGATTGGGCGAACGTGAAGACGCTCAGGATACAGCCAGAGCGTGGCTCGGCTCAGGCGTTGGTCCAGGTGCTGGGGCTCGTGCAGGGAAATCTGGAGATGTTGGAGATCCTGGGCTTGGGGAGTCGTTTCCCTACCGACGCACCGTACATCCTCAAGCGCGGTACGCTGCAAGAGAAGATGATCGGTAGTCATCTCAGCTTCACCCGCATCACACACGTTGTCATCCGGCCCGGGGCGGTCTGGTCCGGCGACATCTGTCTGCGCTTGTGCGAAGCAGCGCCCGCGCTCATCGCGCTCAATGTCGAGCTCGGATGTCACGGCATGTCGCCGGGGATATCTACGACCGGAACGCAATTCCCACCCACCATGATGACTCGGATCGAACGGCTACGGTTTAGCCTCTGCGGATCAGACGGCTCCGAGGACCCAGAAGCTGTCCGCGTCGTCAGGGAGATCGTCCGAGTCAGCCCGGACCTTCGTCAGGTCATCCTTCCCTTCCGGGGGTATCAGAAGCAGGCAAATGAGGGTCTGCTTGAGGCTCTCGCCGACCACGAGTCGTTGCAGGAACTGTATTGGCCAGTCGAAGCCAATGCTTTCTGGCGTGCCTCGGGGGAACTGCTCTTTGACGATAGCTTCCCCAGCCTTCTCCGTTGCTGCCTGGGGCCAAGCACTAACCCAAGCTGGGAATATCTGGCAAGTGGCGTCATAGTGATAATCTCGCTCACAGCTGATCTTTCAGTTCGACCGCCAAATCCTATGCCCAGATGTGCAAGAATTGTACTACGACTACTCGTCCATCAACACTCCGGCCAAGCCCATTGCCACTGGCGAGGACCAGGCGACTGCAGAAGACCTTCTTTGAGGATTGGCCTGTACATTGTTGGACGGCGACCTAGCCATAACACATACGCTACGTCAACCTGTCGAGCTAGGCGACCACGATCTCTTTGAACGGTTGGACGGGGTCGAAGGCTCAGGCGACCTCACCGGTACCGTATGGTCCTACGATCGCGGCGATCGCGGCGACGACCAGGACGAGCTGCTGCACGTCCGACTGCTCACCGACTTCGTCGAGACCGCGGACGTTCTCTGGCCGGTCGACCCGGCTCAACTTTCGCTCGGAGATCACGTTTTCGGATACGCTCAAGTGCACGTCGGCGGAGTAAATACCAGGGCAAAGATCTACAGGGAATCTCCCAACCAGATCTGGCATCACTATACTCTGTACAAATCATCGAATGTGCCTCTGGACATCATTGAGGAGATGCGGATCGTGCAGGGGATGAGCAGAGATGAATGGGAGCATCGGTATGTGGATGTTGGAGAGGAGGCGTGGGCGGTTCTGGACAAGTGGTATCAGCGGTACTTGATGGATGCGCAGACCTGAGTGAGTGCTTGTTTCGTTCTCTTCGGGCGCGAGGCTGATTTTTGCAGTCGCACAAGCGATCTCGATGATGTGGCGATGTGGTGTCGGACATGTCGCTCGGCATGGAGCGAGGAACGGTCGCAAGGATGATGGATGAGGGGCATAGACGGAGCTAAGCGGAGAGGATGAGAGCAGGCTGGAGGGCGTTGGCGGACTGCGGGGATCTCCGGACCGTGGATGTCTTGATATTGCAGGCGTTATGAACGCTGCGAAGACAAGGTGAGCAGTCTTCTCGTTCTCCAGCGAGCGTTCTCGCTGACAAATCAGAACCGCATACCAGAAGTCTAAGACCCTCGGCTGAGCGCTGAAGAAGCTATATCCCCAACGACGCGCTGCGGAAGAGCGGGCGCCGAGTAGCTAGAGGCCCAAGACCAAGAGGTCGAGGTGAGCCGATCTACCATCTACTGCACAAGTGGTGATCGCTGACTGATAGATAATGGATGAGGTCTCAGACGCTGTCGCATGGCTACATGCGGAGACAGCTACATCAGCTTTCTCACTTTGGAATCGTCCCTCGTCTCCGCTTGTTTTGTAAGGTGCATGTACTGGTCGGACGGTTCTGATCAGATGAGGAGTGGAGTATAAGCAGAGCTATGCGGTCTTTGTGGAACTGCTTTCATACCGCGGGACCGCCCTGGCATCCCAATGGGTCAGCCGGATACGCGCGGAGCCCGAATTTGAATGGGTCGAGTTGCGCGCCAACTCCGCATTCCTCAATCGACTTTCTTTCTACATTCACTCCAGAGCTCCAGAACTCGTATAGGACAATATAATCCGGTACCCAGAGCGCCATCTACAGCTGGTAGATACTCAAGAGCTCACTCGCGTCGAACCTGCATTCTTTTCGGTTTAGTTAGTTCAGAACCGAGGCAAGTTTATCCTCATTTCGATCCGATACCTTCCCAGCTGACCCTGCAGATGAGCTCGATTATACCGCCTCCAATCCCCGCCTCCCGGCCCACAACCACCCTCTCATCTCTCCCTCGCGAACTACTCGTCCTCGTATCCTCCTCCCTGGACCAGACGAGTCTCGTCGAGCTATCACGGGTCAGTCGCGCGACCACCTTCTTGGCGGACGAGCGGCTCTGGCGCACGCTGTACCTGCGCTTGCCTGATCACTACGGGGAGCAACCCTTGGTGCAGCCCTACCCGGACCTTTGTACGGAGGACAGCGACAGGGGCAAATCATACCAGGAGTGGGAAGCCCAAGAAGAGCGGGCAGCGGAGGAGCGCATCCGGGATGCTCTGCGGGAGCGGACGAATCAAATCATCATCAGCGCGGACAAGCGGAAGTTGTCTCTCGTCCGGTCTATCGTCTTCAATCCCCGACCAGGCGCGGTTCGGGCGGCGCTCACCCTGCTAGATCTGGCGTCGGCGCATCTCGAAAGCCTGGAAGTCATCGGTCCGGTGGACGTTTGGCAGTACAAGCGGGACTGCCCTTTAAGCTATGAGACCCTTGACTTCAATCTCCCTCGGTCTCACCTCCGCTTCCCAGCGCTCACCCACGTCCGGATCGGACCCGATACCACCTGTTCGGGTGGCATCTACGTCTCGATATGCGCCCTAGCACCCAACCTCCATACCCTCGACATCGAATGTCAACGGATCCGCATCGGTGATCGCTGCACACAGACTCCCTTATCCCCCATACGCCCAAAACGGACCAGGATCCGGCGTCTACGTATGAACTGGCATCTCGATGATGTCCCGGACGGCCAGCTTCAAGAGGCGTTCATCCTCATCGTTGGATCCAGTCCGGATCTTCGCCAGCTCAGCGTGAGCTGTGATGACAGTGCGATCCGAGATGTTATACAGGCAATCGGTCGGCTGGAAAAGCTGGAGGATCTGCATTGGACATGTCCTCACACTTTTTGGGAAGAGGTCCAGGACCTGGGCGGTGAGGGATTTACTGGTCTGAAGCGGCTAGTGCTATGCACTTGGAATGATCTGGAAATAGTGAGCGGACAAGAAGCTGTGTCTGCTTGGCAAAGCAAGTCCACTGACGATCGCAGTTCCGCAATCTTCCCACCATTCCCGGCCTCGAAAAGATATATTACGACCCACGCTATACGCTGAACCCACGTCCAGCTGGGTCGCGACGGTCGGTTGATCACGAGACGGACGTGCAGCCCATGAACGACCAGTTCGCGGATATGCTCGTCCACACCCCTGCCCTGCAACTTATCATCCCTCTCGCATCGCGTGACTATGACCGAGGCCTCGGTGTCTTCGACGAGATCGACACCATCAATCCTGCCGGCGAGTCTTCGGGCGTTATCTCGTCCTATCATCACGGAGACGAGGTCCTCCTTCACGCTTGCCTTCTCATGAGCTACGTCGAGGTACTGGACGCTCGTTGCCCTATCGAGAACGTGTCGAGTTCTTCCGTCGGCGAGCTCGTCCACTATCGTACCCGAGACGGAGGAGAGCGGGTAAAGGTGTATTATCGGCAAAAGGAGGATGTGTGGCAGGATTTCGTGCACTATGAAGGCGAATGGATACCGCTCCATACTCTGGAGGAGATGCGGATGGTCGAGGTTTTATCGGAGCGGGAGTGGAATAGGAGGGGGGTGATTGTCGGAGACAAGGCGTGGAAGATCTTGCGAGATTGTTGGAAAGACTACTGGGGGGAGGAAGAGGACGAGGAAACGGACTCATCGGAATCCGACTAATGACGAGGGCAGAAGTGGTGCAGGGGACAAGCTCTGGGATGAATGCCGCGAGACAGGACGCCTATGTATACTCTACCAGACCTAGATTGGACGACGGGCACTCTGCGCCCAGCTCATCACTTGAATGGCCGAGCAAGTCAAGTCCACCTCTCATCCGGATCGCGTCGCATTCCTTGCTCTTGCTCTTTCTCAATCTTGCTTTCACAGTCACCACTTACCGTCACTGCATAGACAGATCCTCATACCACATTCTCTCGCTTCTGAAGTAGGCACGCTCACACCAGCGAGTCTCAAATGTCGTCAAAAGCCAGTCGCGGTCTACGTACTCGCTCATTCAATAGCGGTGAAGTGGTGAGCTCCCCCACTCAGTCCAGCTTCAGATCTTCTACTTTACCGAGCGAAGAGCTTATCGGCTAGGTCTCTCCTAACGCTCTCTCGCCTCCGCCTATCTTCTCGCTCCCCGCCGAGCTGCTCCGCCTGGTCACAGACCATCTCGATGGCCCCTCACTCGTCAAATTCGGCTCTACGTGCAAACTCTACGCGTCACAGATTGATTCCCGACTATGGACGCAGCTGAAGCTGTCGCTCTCTCCTAAGTACGGAATCGAGATCACATCTACCGGGAAGGATACCAGGGATGGGAGTCCGGTCTTGCGCCCATGGACGGCTGCTGAGGGGGGGCGCTGTAGCCATGCGTCGAAAAGAAGGGCTGCGCGAGCTCGTAACCGGGAGGATCAGGAAGGGAGGCGAGAAGGAATGGGCGGCCGTGAGACGGCTCATGATCCAGCCAGAGCCTGGAGGCGTCCACGGAATGGTCCAGGTGCTGGACTTGGTACAGCCAAACCTAGAAAGGTTGGAAATCCTGGGGGTGGCGAAACACCAATTTGGCCCCCCTCAGGTAGCGCCGGGCGAGACGCTGGAGGGAAAACTCCTCGGGATGGACTTCACATTCGGTCGTCTCACGCACATCCACATTCGGCCCGGAGCGCTCTGGTCCGGCGGCATCTGCCAGCTCCTCTGCAGCGCCGCCCCGGCATTGGTCGCCCTCAACGTCGACCTCGTCAGCCACAAGCTGGTGGACGAGGATGATCATACTCGCATCGAAAAGCTTCGTTTCAACCTCAGTGACGATCACGGAGATGACGACTGGGACGCGCACCGCATCGTCACCCAAATCGTCAAGCACAGTCCTCGCCTGCGGCAGGTCATCCTCCCCTTTCTAAATTATCAGGATTTCTCGGACGACGACCTATCGTCTGCGCTAGCCGAGCTCCCCTCGCTCACGGACCTTTATTGGTCAATTCGGGTGGGTGGGCTCATATGCGATGAGGCCATCAGTCGGGGAGGATTCCCGAGCCTCACTCGTTTTTGTTTAGGCCCAAGCAAGTCCCCTAGATGGGAGGAACTCGTAAGTGTGCTTGCGCTGCCGTTTCGTACACCAACGACGTGATATTGAGTTGACAGGCTAGTTTAGTGAACCCGTCGAAATACCCAGTCTAAAGACACTACATTATGACTACTCGGCGGTCGATGGCAATCCCACATCATCAGCTCCACATCCGACGACCGATACTCCCAGCGCAGAGGCTCTGCTGGAGCTCTTGGCTAGCTACCTGCCAGCGGGCGAGCTCGCCACGGTCCATACGCTTAGGAGTCGGGTGGAACTAGGGGATCACGACCTCTTCAAACGGCTCGACGAAATCGAACGAAACGGGGGCACCATGACTGGTGTCGTTTCGTCCTACCACGGCCCGGGAGACGACGAATGTCTAATCCACGCTCGTTTTTACAACAACTTTGCCGAAGTCGCGGACCTTCCCTGGCCGATTGAGGGGTCCATACTGGCGCCCGACCTACAATCTTTCATATATACCGACTGGTCCACCAGAGACTTTAAGAATCGGGCGAAACTGTTCAAGGAACAGTCCGTGGGGTCTTGGCATCACTACACCCTTTACGATTCCAAGACGGTGCCGATGGAGATCATCGAGAAGATGAGGGTCGCTCAGAGAATGAGCAAAGAAGGATGGGAGAAGCGGGGTGTAAAGGTGGGAAAGAAGAAGGCTTGGGGCATACTCCAACGCTGGTATGATAGGCTAGGATGATCAGGATGATCAGTAAGTCCTTTCCACTTTTGATCCACTCGAAGGCTGATGGAGTAGCCCATATTTCAAGGACTGGGTCAAGGTTTCGGACACCGACGAGCGAGAAGCGGTCAACGGGCGGTGAGAAGCTGCTCAGGCGGATGGGGGATTGCGTGTCCTTGCGATGATCTAGAGGGGGAATGTGAGCCCGATCCCGCCCAAAGACATGGATGAAGCTGATATATTAGTCAGCGAGGAGTGTTTCGCGCCCCCTGCTTGCACATAATGTACATCCTTCCTCGAAACCACGGTATCCTCTGCTTGAGTGGATGTATTCTAGTGCGGCCTCACTTCTTTGCAGTGGGAAACGTAACGGATTTGTCGTCCTCTCCCATTGCATGTCTGATCTATCTAATCACTCGTTTGGACGATGATCGTTCTCTGCGATTGGACAGGGATACATCGACGCCGCACAGATACAACTACGCAAATTGCCCTACACTGAAACGGCACACCGAGAGCTCCTCTACCGCCGACATCCTCCCCCTCGCTGCGGCTAACCCGATGACCTCAATCGCTCCTGTTCCACCTCTTCCTCCATCTCCCCTTGTTCTGCCTCGACCGTGGACGCCGGCCGAGTCTTGGCATTCTCCTCCTCCAGCATATTCAGGAACGTCACCCGTTGCCCCCGGCTGAAGTAGTGTGCTGGTTCAGAGCCGTTAACGACGTTCTCGGTGATGATCAGATATCGGATTGACTGAACTCATCAGCTCATTAATGTCCACCGATTGCATTCAGCGCAGAGAAGAGGGACCCACACTATCCGGCACCTCAAACATCGCATCCAGCAGAACCTCCTCCAAAATCCCCCTCAAGCCTCTTGCGCCCCCACCCCGCTGCAATCCCGTCTTGGCGATCTGTCGAATCGCTCCATCCGTAAACTGCAGCTCTGATCCCATCTTCTCAAAGCTGGCCTGATATTGTTTGACCAAGGCATTCCGGGGCTCCGTCAGTATCTGGACGAGATCCTCAATGCTGAGCGGGTGCAGGGTGCTGAGGACTGGTAGTCGGCCGAGGAACTCTGGGATGAGACCGTATGAGGCGAGATCGGCCGTCGTGAGGCCTTTGAGAGGGGTGATAGAGGCAGAGGAGGTGGTTTCGGGAGTGACTGGGGGTTTAGGTAATGGGGCGCCGAAGCCGATGGACTAAACGATCAGCTGCGTCCGGAAGAAGCCAAAAAGGGACTAAGCTTACTCCTTTCCCTAGTCGCCGATTGACTATGCTGTCCAATCCGACAAAGGCGCCGCTGAGGACAAACAAGATGTTGCTGGTATCCACCACAAAAGTCTCCCCCTTCCCGCCTGGCTCATCAGCTGATTCTCTTACCCCAAGAGGTAGTACTCACTGCTCGTTCCCCCACTTCCACCTCCAAATCCAGGTAAGCCCTCTCTGACGCCCTTCTTCCCCGAGCCAGCGCCTGTATTGCCGAACGTCCGGTTCATGGGATTGTTCGGGTCCCATCCTGGCGGGTTCCCAAATGCCGCCTCTGCCTTTGGACTATCCTTTCCACTCCCAGCTCCGCCTGGTCCACTGCTCGGTGTTGACCCGCTGGGTGAGGATGGAGATGATGGCGAGGTAGGAGCGGAGGTGACTGCCGGTGCTTTGGCGGTGAGTGTCAGAGTCGTGCCTTCGAGCAGACGTAGTAGAGCTTGTTGAACGCCTTCTCCGCCCACATCTCGGCCGCCGCCCCACGAGCCAAAGTCGGATCCGCCCCGCCGGGCAAGCTTGTCGATCTCGTCAATGTGGATGATACCGACTCTGCCGATTAGCTTGATTTCAGCTCAGGATATAAGAACAACATACTCCGCCCGTCCAACATCATATTCGGCGTTTTGCAGTAATCGTAATACGCAATTTTCGACATCTTCGCCAACATCTGGTATGGTCAGCTTGTCTGACGCGCTACATCATGGCAAAGGCACAAGCTTACATCCTGCCTGGGTGTAGGTCGTCGCGTCGCAGGATCTGTGAAGTCAGCCTCGTCCGTAACTTGAGCATTCAAAGCTTACGCAAAGGGTACATCCAGCACTCTAGCCAGGGTCTTGGCCATGAGTGTCTTTCCCGTCCCTGTCGGACCGCTGATACGTCAGCTCCCCTCCACTCCCGCGAATGAAGCACTCACACCATCAGCACGTTACTCTTCTCCACCACTACCTCCTCCACCGCCTTTCCCTTTCCTTTCCCCCTCAATCCTTCGTCAAGCTCCGCCTTGGCCCTCATCTCATCTACATCCCGCTCCTTGTCCGCACTCCGCCTCGGCCTGCTCGGCCCAGCCTCATCCTCCCCGAATCGTGCTGTTTTCCGTTTTTCGGCATCGATCCGGTCGCGAGGAGAGTAGTCGAAAGGTGGGGGATACTCATCGGCCTCGTCGGAAATTGGTCTCCGTGGCTTGGCAGGTTTGTTACTTGAAGGGGACATGGAAGGGGGAGCAGGGCGAGCCCCGAAGAAGTAATCGCTCCGATTGATACCGCCATTACGGGCTGTATGGTCAGCTGATATTGGGAGAAGAAACACAGAGGACTCACACCACTGCCCTTCTCTGCTGCGCGAGTTGAGCAGATCGTTCGTCAAGGTTGGATCGGCTCCTTCGCCGTCGCCACCCAATGCCCGGGTGATATCTCGGCGTACCCCATCATCCAGCTCAGCTCCAGCTCGAGATGGGTCTGGAATAGATCCAGCAGGTGAGAAGGAGCTGTCTCTGCGCCTGGTGACCGTAGCTCGCGATAAGGGCGCAGGGGGGACAGGGACCGCCGCTGGAATCTGAGCGGTTGAGGTCTGATCGGCGGTCTCTGGCGGTTGAATCGGCGTGATCCTTAGGTAGTGATTGAAAACGCTATCATATCAGCAGTCTGACCATGGGGGAAGCTCTCTAGAATGCTATAGGAGAAGGGTATCTCACGCAACGCTCAGCACTCGCTTCGCCCGCTCCTGTCCTACGATATATTGGCTCAGATGGTCGTACAGCTGCAGGGTCAGATCCTTCCGAGATCTCTTCCTCAGAGACGCCCAATAGATGTCAACGGACCTGCTTGGGCGATCGCACAGACCACTGCCCCTTCATAGCGCTCCCAGTCCCGCTTTCATACCGGACCCCCACCACTATCCGCCGTGCCCGAGCCAACCGGAAGATCTGCTTCAAATTTGGGTGTTTCAGCATGGTTGAAATCGCTGCTTGCTCGATTCTAACTGATTTCCGTCACCTCTAAGCTCAATGTCAATAGTGATATGCGATATATGTAGAGTACAAAGGAGAGATATAGCTCAGACAACTCATAGAGGCGATGAGTAGGCTTCCGTCGGAGAAGCCCGGCCGGGGGTTCCTGGTTCCGGGGGCATCTGGATAGCGACTTCGGGTGGTTTGACCCTTTCAGATTGTCTTTACGTCTCATCCTATCATCGCATAGTGCGGACCGCTCCCTCATCACGCTATGGCTACCCCTTTGAGGAGATCAAAGAGGCAGAAGGAAGCGCCGGCGAGAGTAGCTCCGGAAATTGGCGCTGAGTCTACGTGGGGTCGGACCAGCCGAGGGGTCAAGAGATCCCAGGGAGATGTGAGTCACCATCTTATCTGGTCGTACGCTTAGAACTCAGCTGATCAGTCAGCTATCGCCCAGAACCCACCCACTCATCTCCCTCTCTTGACTCCCGAAAGAGCTGCTCGCGACCATATCGGACAACCTGGACCGGCCGAGCGCCATTTCGCTCGCCCTCTGCTCCACCCAGCTCTTCTCTGCCTGCGAAGCTCGCATCTGCCGCGAGGTAGATGTGAGCCTCGGCCAGCATTACGGAAAGCTCCCGCTCATACTGCCATTTGCGGAAGGCGGTGAGCGGTACGCGGCGTGGAGGAAGGACGAGGATCGGCAGGAGGAGGATCGATATCGCCTGGCCCTGCGCGAGAAGACCAGAAAGGTCGTCTTGCAGGGCGGGGAGAGAAAGCTGCGGCTTGTCCGAAAGCTCAGTCTCACTCCTCGCCCAGAAGCGCTGGGCTGGATGATCTCCCTCCTCGACGCTGTCTCGCCACACTTGACGTCGCTCGAGGTCAAGGCGCCATCTCATCTCGGGCAACGCAACGACAACCCAAAGCAGTACGAGCTGTTCGACGTCAAACTGCTCGACGCCGGCATCAGTTGTCTTCTCCTAACACACGTCAACATCGGGAACCGGAGCATCCACTACGCCGAAACCATCTTCCTCATTAGCCGCCTCGCTCCCAATATGGTGTCGCTGGACGTGAATATCGACCAATCCATGGAGGAGTGTGGCGGCTGGGAGGAGGACATCTTACCAGAGATGCCCGACGAGCCGGATGGGGACAACAAGCTCCGCTTCCTCCGGCTCGCATTTAGGGACATGACCTTCGCCGACGATGTCGACAATTTGGATGAGTCCAGGGACGAACACCCCATACCATTCCCGGAATATTCCCCACATATTCGTCGCAGCTCGGCAGATTGGGTTCCGAGGGGAAATGGACGGGAGTCGTGCGATCCTTTCGTCATGGACCGGAGGAGCTCCTCCACCTCCGCATCTTGACCCGACTCGTTGAGGTCCTCGATCGCGTCTTTCCAGGCACGGTCTCAGACGAAGACGAGGATGAGGCTCCTTTGGAGATGGACTACACGGCGTGGGACGGAACAGAGCGGCAGAAGGTGTATGAGGAGCGGGACGATCTGATGTGGAGTCATCTCTCGGACTACGAGGGATTGGCGGTACCTCTGGATGTCATCGAGGAGATGCTGGAGGCAGAGGGACTGGAGAAGGGACGCGAGGGAAGAGGGATCGAGATTGGGGATGCCGGATGGCAGGTCGTGCTGGATTGGCGGGAGTCTCATGGAGATAGGGTGGGTACGTAGTCGCGAGAGGATCTGGTAGATCTGCGCAACATGGTGAGCTCTTCTTCCTCAATCGGGAGCATACTCGGAGCTGATCAGGCAGATGGTCTAGACCTTTGTGTATCCGGGCGGAGACAAGCAGAAGAGGCAGGTAGGCCAATTCAACTTTTCGATTTTATTTTCGGTGTGGATAGAGCTGAATACACCTCAGTTAGAATACATCCCCTCTCTTCCCTCCCTTGAAAAACTCTACATCGACATATCCTCTGCTTGGCCCCTCTGTGCACCAGCACCGTCGGCGCTCCCGGACTCCGTATCGTCCAGAATGATGCCAGCACTATCGCGCAGTCTGGCCAATAGTCCTCGTCTGACCAGTTGCGCCGGATAGACGTTATCTTCCACGCGAGAATGATGGACCCATTCGATCGGCTTGATAGCGGTACCATCTCGAGCGTCAACATCGGACATATACGGTCCCTACGGCACAGCGATGAGGAGCTCCTCCACGCTCGACTACTCTACCATCATACAGAGGTAGACGATTGCCCCTATACACACACCAACGACGACACACAAGGTCATGCTGCAGATCACCAGATCGTCTACGCCGCCGTCGGGGGTGTCCTGCGCAACAAGCTCTACCTTTGGGAGCGGGAGGCGTTCTGGCACGAGTACATCACCTTTGAAGGATTGCATGTTCCAGGTCAGGTCCTGCAGGAGATGAGACGCGAGGAGGTCGGGGCGGATGCGTGGACAGGTCGGCAGGTGGAGGTGGGCACGAAGGGATGGCAAGTGCTGGCGGAATTCAAGGCACTGGAGGAGAGGGCGGCAGCACGGCTACAGGCGCACCGAGCAAAGCGGTCTCAACAATGAGTGTGAGTCACTGTTCGATCTTGACGGCTACATCAGCTGACAAGCAGGATGAAGATCCATTCTCTAGCTGCCGAGACCAGACATGGAGCGCCTAACGGAGCAGGTCCGCTACTGCGGAGGACAGTATCCCGAATGGCAGACTGACGATGGTGGTACACTCGACTTTAGACAGGCATGTTGTGTAATCTCATGCGAGCATCTACCTGTATATCCATCCGCTGTACCGGGTACGAAGAGCAGGACAGGCAAGACCAGCAGATCTACCTGGACGCTGACGGCTGCGCCCAAGCAGCAACTGTCATCGCCGGGCCAAGGAATGAGGAGTTGCGCAACCAAGGGTACCAAGAACCTTCACTTCCATCTTCTTTCGCCTTTGCCTTTCATACCATAATCCACCGAAGGGCGGTCATCTGCATGGTCAATCAATAGAAGCTGGAAATATCGGCAGCATGGCGTCTTCAACCTCGGTCAGTGCTCATTGAGGCGATCAAAGGATGCCCCCTCCTTCCACCCATCAATGCCATGACAGACCCGGTCATCATTTTCTTCCTCGCCTTTCCTGTCTGCGTCCCCGTCCCCCTTTTTTCGTCTGCATTCACCTCTGAGACGATCATCATGCTGTCAGATGCGCTAGCTGACACAAGAAGCTCGTCCCCATCACCTCCAAATCTCGCATTACCCTCACATCTCTCCCCCAAGAAATCATCAAACTCGTAGCTCTTCAACTTGATCAAAAATCAGCCATATCCTTATCTGTCGTTGCTCGATCACTACACACACCATCGGAATATCGCGTTTGGCGGGACATCGATGTCTTCCTCAATCCACACCATGGGGAGCGCGTCCTCGTTCAGCCCCATGAGCGCAGCAGCTCAGGCGCGCACGTGGATTGGGCGATCGAGATGGCAAAGGATGCAGAGCAGCGGCATCGGGCTGCGCTTAAGGGGCGAGTGCGCACGCTCCTGGTGGGTCTGGGCGAGCGCAGGATGGGGATGGTGGAGAAGGTCTCGGTCATACCCCGGGAGGGAGCCCTGCTCGGCATCATGCAGCTCCTCGACACGGTCTCGCCAACGCTCAAACGGCTGGAAGTCCTTCCCCAATTCGAGCACGTATTCGACAACCACTGGGCGTCCGAAAATGACCAAACGCTGGACGTCCGGATGCTCAGCGAAACCATCACATTCCCCTTCCTCACCCACCTTCATATCGACGCCGGAGCGATCCGCTTCAACGATTACCTCCTACTTCTTGTCAGTAGGGCGCCCAATCTCATCTCTCTCGATGCGGACCTATCGGGAGAAGCGGAAGTGCCGGATTGGGAGGAAGGTTCCATGGCACCTCTCTTCCCGAACAAGATTGGGGAGACGAAGTTGCAGCGGGTTCGGCTCGTATTCGGTGACGAGGATGTAGAGCGTGATGACAACTACCCGGCCGGTGTCGTCCTCATGGGGAGTCCGCTCCTCCAGCAAGCGTGCCTGCAGGACAACTCCAACGATCAAGATCTAGAGCATATCATCGCTCCGGCCATCAAAGGGTCGCGGTGCCTAAGCGAGCTCGACTGGAGCATCACACTCAATGACTTCACGCACTGCTACTCCGGTACGGATGCGGGGCTCGTCTCGCTGCAACGACTAGTCTTAGGGTCAGGATGGTCCTCTGCCTTCGATCCAATACTCCACCTGGTGGGTTAATGGGCGGTATCATAGGCAAATGACACCGCTGAAAACCAGTTCAAACTCGAATGCTTCCCGCACCTTCCAGCCCTCGATACGCTCTACATCGTGATTCATCCGAGTAAAACACTTACATCGGCGATCATCCCGGCTTTTCCCGAGCCAGCCCCCTGCTTTAGCATGCTGCCTTCCTTCGCCTCGGCGCTACGCGCATGTCCTCGCCTATCAACTCTGCATGCTATATCCCACTCAGCGGGAGAGTATCTTCGAGGACCGCCCCTGCGGCACGGCGCGTCCTACTGGTATCATTCGATCCTTCACACACGGTAATGAAGAAGTCCTTCACGCTCACCTCCTTCTCCGTTACATGGAGAGGGCGGATGTTCCTTCCCCCTTTCCCCCCCACCGGTCAAATAGTCCCGACAACTACATCGAGTATGCCGCTGCGGACGGTTCCCAGCGCCAACGTCGATTCGATCGCCATTACGAGGGCTATCAGGACTTCACGGACTACAAGGGGGTCAAGGTGCCCATGTGGGTCCTCCAGAAGATGAGGCGGGCGGAGGGAGTGGAGTACGGCGGCTGGGAAGGTAGGGGTATCGAGGTGGGCGATAAGGGATGGAAGGTACTTCAGGATTGGAAGGCGGGATATGACAAGGAGAAGGCTGCCGAAGGAGCTAAGTAGGGACAAGTGTAAGCAGTGAGTCGCGCTTGTCCGCATAGTGCAGGGAATATTAGCGTAGAGCTGATAGTGCAGGGCGCACGTTACAATGCTTTCCCCTCAACATCCCTCATTCTCCCGATTCCAGTCCCTCCACAACAAATCTATCCATCACAATAATCGCGTTTCAGTCGGCAGTATCAACTCGGGATGGGCAACGACGTGTGGGGCGGGCGGGCGGACTGTAACAGAGCTGCCGTGCTGGGGAGGGGGTCTGGTATCAGATGGGGAATCTACGAGCCAGAGCGATGTGAAGACAGGGGTGTTTATGCAGCGAAGAATCATCGACACTGGAGCTTTTGTAAGCGCAGCTGCTGCGCTTCCCTTCTATACGGACCAGAAATGCACCCACTCAGCCGGAAATCCGGAATTCGGAATTGGCCGGACGAGGAATGAGGAGTTTCGAAGTCCAGTCAGCTCTGCGTTCCTTCTCAACTTTCCGTTTGTACCTCAACTCAATCATATCACCTCGTCTTCGGCAGCCTTATTGTCAGCAGGGAGCTGTAGGAGGGATTGCTGAGGCGTCAACACAACGTCAAAATGGTTTCCCAAGCCAACGTGAGTGATGCGATAGAGGTCATTTACATCTCTCTTAAACACTTCCCCTGCCCTCGTCTGCTCTCTCAGCTTGCTTGCCCATCAATTATCTTCGCATCCAGCTGACAGGTCAAGACCGCTTCCAACGCCAACATCGCGCCGGTCAACCTCCTGTCGATCCCGAAAGAGGTCCTGACGCAAATTTGCCTCTTGGTTGATCGCGAATCCGCAATCTCCCTATCCCTCGTTTGCCGCCACCTCCACTCCCCCGCCGAGCACGCCATATGGAGGGAGCTCAATATCTTCCTCAATCCGCACCACGGCTCATACGTCCTTGTCCAACCTTACGGCCGCAGCGGACATGGCCCGCACGTCAGCTGGGCGCAAGCCGAGGCGTTGCGGGCCGAGAACAGGCACCGTGATGCCCTTCGCGAGAGGGTCAACGAGCTCATCATGGGGCTCGGAAAGAGGCGTCTCGGGTACGTCGAGAAGGCCAGCATCATCCCAAGGCCCGGCGCCCTCATGGGCATCCTCCAACTCCTCGACCTCCTCTCCCCCACACTCAAGGCGCTCGAAATCAACGCGCCGCTCAAGCACGTCTTTGAGACGGAATGGACGCCCAAAACGTACGATACGCTCGATATCCGCTTCATCGGGTGCGGTGTCGTATTCCGGTCGCTCACGCACCTTCGGATCGGTAAGGGCGCAATTCGGCACGTCGAGTTCCTGCTCCTCCTCGTCCAGGCCGCCCCCAGTCTTACAGATCTCGATGCGGATATCGACCACCGCATGGAGGCCGGCAAATGGGACGCCCAGATGGTCCCAAGTTACTCGCCGGACGTTGGCGATACGGAGATACGGAGGTTGCGGTTATGCTTTCGCGATCGGACGGGCGCCCCTCAAGGCGCCTCCCACCCTATCATTTCGGTCATCGAGAGCAGTCTGTGTCTGCAACAGCTGGCGTTGCATTACAACGGGTCGCAAATCACCGTCGCATCCCAGCTCATGGACGCGCTGGACGACAAGGCTGATCTGACGGATCTCGACTGGTCCGTAACCCCCAAGCGCTTCTCCGAATTGGCGTCGACCTTGCAATACGGCCTGCCTTCTCTCCGCAGACTAGTCTTGCACGTACCCGCGCACAACGCCGATCCCTATATTGAGCTGGTAAGCGTCTCTTGATATCAATCGCTATATATTAGCTGACGAGCAAAGTTCGAGAGCGGGCTGGCGGACTTCTCTGAGCTCGAAACTATCTGCATCGTCTGCAACTCCGAGGACAATCTGCGCGACACCGCTACAACCGACTTTCCAGAACCAGCAGCCTGCATCGGCATGCTTCCCTCCTTCGCTTCCACCCTGCGCTCCCTCCCAAAGTTCACGGCCATCAACCCCATCGCCAAGGCTAGCCTTCCCGCCGACTCCTGCATCTTCCAGCACCTCGACGCGCTCGAGCTCTCCGCCAAGCCTGTCGGTTTCGTTCGCTCCTTCTCCTCCTCATACGAGGGCGACGAGCTGCTCCACGCGCGGCTCTACATGCACAGCTTCGAGCTCTCCGACGTGCCCTTGCCCGTTGGTCCTCTACCCCTCGTCTATCATCCCAAAAAGCAAGTTCAATACACTGCCTCGGACGGCTCGGAGCGGCTCAAGACGTTTGAGTGGCGGGCGGAGGGATCTTGGGTCAATCTCACCGACCTTTCGGGACACGCGGTGCGTCTGGAAGTCCTGAAGAAGATGAGACAGACGGAGGGGATCGCCGTGGGCGAGTGGGAAGGGCGAGACATGGAGGTTGGCAAAAAGGCTTGGAAGCACGCGTCGCATTTTATCAAGTGGAAAGAGGCTGGGGGAAAGGTCGAGGCGGAGCCGGAGGCGGGCGTGTTTGTTGACGTGGACGAGGTGGAACAGAGCTCCGAGGAGGAATATTGAAAGTAAAGGTGAGTTATCATTGTTCTTTGGCGCGATTTGACGCTGACTGAGCAGTTCCATCGCGTCAACCACCATGCCCTTTACGTCGACCAACAATTCAGAATGATCGCTGTGTATACGTCATTTCCATGTAAGATCGACCAGACCTCGCCGGATCCTTCGGACCCCCTCTCCACTCGGTCCTCTCCGCTCGCTCACTCTTCCGTTTCACAGAATAGCGCCGAACCGATTCCGCGGGCGACATTTCAGACTCGTTGATTCAGCCCGGGCCATATGACTTCTCCAGTCAAACAAAGCTGAGTATTTATGCATTGTGTAGATCAGTCTAGGCCATCAGATAGGTTGCTGCGTACAGGTTCGCACGATAACAGAGCGCTACGGCTGCTGGGCTCCTGCTGTGACTCAAGCTTGAATGGCTGAGGAATATGGAGTCGACGACGACGAACAACCAATTGATCGAGCTCATCTCATCTTTTATGTACCATCTCATTCAAACACCTTTCCTCGACTAGCCCACACCGGATCGCTGGTACTGCCAGACATCGGCTCTGTCTGTCGTGCTATAATGGTTTCTACAGCATCAGTGAGTGGGCAAGGTAGTGATTCCCTCCTTCCTCCTTTCCGGCTTGTTCGGCTATCCGGTGTATCCCGCAAATACATACTGACGCCTCAGACTCCCCAGATCCCCTCCATCCCCGCCATCAACCTCCTATCTCTGCCTCCGGAGTTCCTCACCTCCGTCGCACTCCAGCTGGACGGAAAGTCAGCGGTCGCGCTTTCTACCACATCCCGTTAGCTTCACACTCCCGTCCAGGCCCGGCTTTGGCAGGAGGTAGACCTCTCCCTGTCACCTCATTATGGCAAGCGGGTGCATATCACGCCACTTTTTTCCGGTTATCCGGCGTACCAACAATGGGCGGCGGATGAGGCGACGGAAACGGAGGAGACTCAGGAGAGGCAGAACGCCGCAATGCTGCGGCGGATTACGAGACTGAGGGCGCTTCTGGCGGACGGGCGAATGGGGCTCGTGAAAGACCTGTCGGTCGTGGTCGATGACGGATCGATCGCGGAGGTGTTCAGCCTACTCTGCGACATATCCCCCACCCTCAGAAAGCTCTGTATCAGCCCGGTCTTCGATCACATGCGGGATTCGGAGCGGTCCGCCTCGCACGAGGACCTCTTCAACGTCAACGGCTTCATCCGCTCGGATATGGTCTTCGCGTCGCTGACCCACCTTCGTATCACCCGCGGAGTGGTTCATCGAGCCACTGCGCTTTCATCACTCGTCGCGGCAGCTCCCGGCCTCATCCATCTCGATGCGGCATTCGAGTGTGAGGTCGACGCTGCAACTCGGGAGGAACTCCTCGCACCAGGCTATGTAGCGCCCACTACTGCAACAGCTCTGCGGAAGCTCAAGCTACGCTTCGTCGGCCTCAGTCGCGGCGAAATCCCCTCCACCTTTCAGCACCCAGGCATCTCGCTCATGGCGAGGAGTCCGCTACTGCGGCAAGTCTCTCTCTCTTCAGACGACAGAGAGCAGCCTGCCCCACTTCAGTCCGCGATGGCGTTGAAGGACAAAGCTCACCTGATGGACGTCGACTGGTCGAACACTTTGGCTGACTTCCTCGCTGTCTCGCGGCAAGTCGACTTGGAGCTTCCCTCCCTCCGGAGACTTATCGTGAAGGGGGAGCAGTACATGTCCGATCCACATCTTGAGATGGTGAGCAGGGAGGCGTCTCGTAACTGAAGCCCCGCCCTTGACAATAGTACTCCGCTGATCCTCTCAGCATGAATACTGCCTACCCAATTTACCCGGGCTCGAGACACTTTATATGCTGTACGACACCGATGTGGCGGTCGACAGGATTGAGGACACAGCTTTCCCGGATCCTTCTCCCCTGTCTGGCATAGTGCCAAAATTTGCCACAAATCTTCGCAACGCCCCTTCCCTACGGTACATAAACATCCTCTACTCCGACACCATTCCGAACGGCTCATGCATCTTTACGCATCTCGATCGATTCTCGTCTTTGCCCAAGCCAACGGGTCTGATACGTTCATTCTCTCACAACGGCGCGGAACTCCTCCACGCACGGCTCTACACGCACTATATCGTGAAGTCGGACACCTCCCAATCTCTCTGCTCGCATCTACGGGCGCCGTCGCGTCATTCGGACTACCGTCACGTTCGTTATACCGCGGCGGACGGGAGGGACCGAGTCAAGTATTTCGAGTGGTTCCCTCAGCCCGCGTGGCTCAATTTCACCCACTATGAAGGGTATGCAGTGCCCCTCGAGGTCATCAAGAGGATGAAAGAGACGGAAATGTGGGAGGCGGAGATGAGGGAGGCGCAGATGAGTGAGGCGGAGATGAGTGAGGCGGAGACAAGTCAGACGGAGGGAGCTCGCAACAGAGCATGGGAGGGGCGGCAGATCGAAGTCGGGGTTAAGGCGTGGAAGCATCTAACAAATTGGGTCAAATGGAAGGCATGGACGGAGGCGGGGAGGACAAACACGGTGAAGATCGAGTTGCCGGGATATTAAAAAGTCAAGGGAGAAATGGCGAGGGAGGCGGGATACCCCTTGGCCTGAGGTGAGGAGTCTTACGTTCACCGCGCCTTTCGATATTGGGCTGACGAGCAGAGTGTCTTCATTATGTATATCGGCGTTCTCTTACGCTTAGCTGCAGAGAGACACGTCGACATCCGCATATACATCATCGCTCCTGAGGAATCGAATGCTCGCCATAAATCAAGATCAATACTGATACATCCCCACATACCCTAACCTAGGCGATCCCAAGCATCCTGATCCTCCTCCGTCAACTCCTCCCTCCCCTGCCCCGGCCTGACCGTGACACCCTGCCTGGCTGGCTGCTCCCTATCACCGCTTGATCCCCTACTGCCCCGATCCCGATCCGGCTCATCCGCATATAACGGCTCATACCTTCCGCCACCTGCCAGCGTTCTCCGTCCGTTGCTGTGAAGAGGCAAGATAGGTGCAGATCGGCTGTCGAGCGTACGCTCGGCGGCTGCTTCTTCGTCGGAGAAATCCAGGTCCATGTCGAGTGCGTCGGGGCGGGCTTGGGAGAGATCGATTGGTTTTGGGGGATTGAAGATGGAGTGGCCGGATCTTAGGGTCAGCAAGTACTATTGCAGTGTCGGGCTATTGTAATCGGGATGCAGAGAAGGAACAAAGGAGGCCGGAAAGGCCACGTACCTTCTCAAGATGTTGACAATGCGGAGGAACTGTACCCCGTTCCTTATAACGAGCAAGATCATGTCCAGATTCTCCTCAGCTGTGATCATCAGTCTTTGACCACCTCCAGATGAGGCGGAAGCATAAGAGAGCGACACGTACACATGGAGCTATCAGAGCAAGGGCTTGTAAAGACCACAATGAGCGTGATGGAGCAGAATAGGACAAGGAGGAGGTCGATGACGTTTAAGGGGGTCATAGGGTATTTCTGGGGTCTCAGCGTTCACATTGCCTTTGCCAGCACTGTGACAAGATATAGTTCGGCGCCCAGCTGCGACGTACCTTGCCGTATGCGATCCATCTTGTCCCGACCTCGATAACCATCAGAGCATTGATGACGATTTCGAGGATATGCCACGTTATTGACGGGCATCCATCTGCCTCTGTCAGTCTGCACCTATGATTTTCTCCTTCCCAGACCCTCATCTTCCCCTCGAGAGCCTCCATCACGACCTGGGCTGCTGCGCACAGCGGGAGTCGGACGTGGGGGATGAGATCCAGCAGAATTGACAACTCACGTCTTGCCATCAAGCTCATGACCACAGTGACCATACTCAGACTCATCATCACGAAATAGAACAGCACATAGTACCGGCTGAAGATGATCCTATTTGCCAGCCCGCGAAGCTTTTCTGAGGTGGGCAGATGATACGGCGAGCGGGACGGCTGGGGTTGATTCGGGTTCCCATTGTTTACGCTGAGAAACGATGTCGTGGGCTCGTCATCTATATCGTCCGGTAGCTCGAACGACGCTGGTGTGAGCGAGTTGTCTGGGCGGGACATTCTAGCCTCTGGGAGATCCTGCTGCAGGTGATAATGTATGTAAGAGCGATAGCAAGGTCATCTCCCTCAAGATCTCCCTTGACCTCTCTTCCCGTTTTGCGGAATGAGGAGCAAAGGCATGTCCGTGCGCGTGATTTTGAGGGACTGGCATATGAGGAGCGGGTCGTGCCCCTTGTTTGGCCAGCTGTAGCATAGATACGTCCCAGGATTGTCCTTGGTCTACTGTCCCCAGTCCTCCCAATTCACCCCGGTGAATCGCCCAAAGCCTTCCCCAGAGTCCTTCATGACCGTTCCCGTCTCCGCCTCATACTCGTGCCAGAACGTGATCAGCTCCTTCAGCTTGTCCGGTTGTTCCGCTGCAAGGTCTTTGATCTCTCCAGGATCTACTTTGTCAGCTTGATCGCACGATATGCGGTCTCCACCGCAACGATCAGCTCACCAATGGAAAGATCGTACAGTAGCCACTTGTCATTCCCGGTGGGTGGCGGGAGCCAGACGGCTTTCCACTTGCCTTGACGGATAGCAGCTTGACCGAAAACTGGTTTGTCAGCTTGATCTAGACACGAGTCGAAGAGAACTCACGTTCCCAGCCGTGTATCGCGTTGTCTCCGTGTACCTCATCCTCCTTGCCTGAAAGGTACGGTACCCAGGACTTGCCTCTCGGACGCAGGACCTTGCGGCCGCGGAATTCGTCTCCAGGGTGCGGTACTCCAGCGAGGTCAAGCTAGGTCGTGAGCATTCTAAAGGCAGGACTGTGGCACGACAACTTACGACAGTGGGTAGGATGTCCATCACAGTGGTGAACTCGTGCGTGACCGAGCCATTTCTGGAGCCGGGGTAAGCGATGATGCTCGGACATCTGATACCGCCCTCGGTCGACCAGGCTAGGGCATCAGCCCGCGCTAGGTAGCTCACAGCCATGGAAGATCTGGCTCACCCTTGTACATCCTAGATGGAGCTGTAGCAGCTTGTGCCCACATTGGTCCGAGGTAGGTCCACTACTATATCAGCTCGGTCCGTCAAGATTGTGACTGAAGATGTGCTCACCGAGTTGCCGCGGCCGATGTTCTCCAGGCTGTTATCGAAGAATCTTTCGATGGTCTTGGTGATCGCATTGCCCATGATGGGAATGGCCTCAAGTCTGCGTGATCAGCGTTATTACTACGAGAATAAGATGACGAGGCTGAGGACTTACAGCGCTCCTTCCGCACCGTTATCGCTCGAGAAAAAGACAAAGGTGTTGTCGAGTTCACCCTGATCCTCGATCTCCTGCAAGACCTTGCCGATCTCCTTGTCCATTACGGTGACCATGGCAGAGTAGACCTGACTCGTCAGCTCCTCTCCAAGCAGTCAGCAACAGCAGCATTCTTACCTCCATCTTCCGAGCGCTGAGCTTCCGTTCGTCCCCGGTCAGATCTGCCCAACTCTTCTCGCCGTACGCGTTGATGATAGGGTGTGCTTGGACCTGGGTATCAGCGCTGTCTGTCCTTCAGTACTCACGTCTTCTGAGACGAGACCGAGCGTCTTAAGCCTCTCCAGCCTTTCCAGCCGTAGAGCTTCCGGACCAGCATCATACCGGCCCTGGTACTGAGCGACCTCTTCTTCTGGCGCTTGAAGAGGCCCTGGACGTCAGCTGGGACCACACAGCGGGAGCTAAAGGGAACTTACAGTGAGGAGCGGTGAAGGGCAAGTAAGAAAAGAACGGCTTGCTCTTGTCTCGCTCAGACAAGAACCCGACCATCCGGTCCGCGAAGTACGTGGACGAGTAGAAGGGGCCCTCGATGTCCTTGTGAGTGATCTGCTTGGCGCCTTCGACATATAGCGGCGGGAGGAACTTCATGGCTGGTGTGTTGTCCTCCAGGAAGGGCTCGTAGAGATCTGATAGTCAGACAGGTACGCAAAGAGTAGGATGACAGGCGTACAGTGGTTGCCTGCTCCAGGCAGGAGACCAAAGACCTTCTGGAACCCCCTAGCATGCGGCTGCGCATGAACCGGAAGACCGAGATGCCACTTTCCTAACATGATCAGCGCGAGGCTTACAGATCAGTGGGCGCCCACAGCGGCTCACCAGACATGATGGTCTCATAGCCGGCATCGCTGAGAATCTCGGGCAGAGCAGCGACGCGCTGGGGGTCAGCATCCGCTCCGTATTCACCCAGCTTGCTGTGTACGCACATCGTTCAGCATCCCCTCATAGCCTGGTCGACCTTGGTAGAAGGGGTCTCTGCCAATGGTCTCGGCCATCTGACCTAGCCCAGCCCTGCCTTGTCAGCTTGAGCAGCCAAAGAGACGCGCGGGTACCGCATACAGGTGATTGTCCGTCCCGCTCATCAACATTGACCTTTTTTGTCAGCTTTTTGTCAGCTCAAGCCCTCGCGCTTTCCATTCGACCCACCTGGTCGGACTACATGCTGAGGCCGTGTGGAAGCCTGTCTGTAGCAGACCTCTCTTTGCCAGCTTGTCAAGGTTAGGAGTCAAAATCTGCTGCTCAGCCAAAGTCCTCCTCGGCCATCGGGCACCGGGCAAAGCCGAAGACTCACTTCTGAGCCAAATGCGCCGACATCGCTGAAGCCCAAGTCATCTGCGATGATCTATACCATCAGCGTCGCCCATTGGCATGGGCTCACTATCAGGAAGTTGGGCCTGGACATGGTGAGGTGAGGTATGGCGGACTGAGGAGAAAGCTGAGTCGGACACCGAAGAGTTATAGCGGGGCGGTCGATAACGTAAACCGGCGCCGGTGGATATCACGCCATTCCTCCGTCCAACGACGACATCAACGCTCATCCTGTCGACATGAGCACGTTTCGCGACGCCAAGGGCTGCCGGTCGAGTGCCGCAAAGCACTCACAGCCAGCTCACGGCGCAGCATCTAAGCGATAAAGTACCTGACTGTACTGATTACACACAATGCAGTCATTATTGCACCGAAAATGACGACTGACCAAATGTGACATTTCGGACAGCGCTGCTTGTCAGCTCAGGCAAAAGATCACGCTATGTCAAAGCCGAGCCGAAGGCTAGCCGCTCCTTATATTCCAGAGACGAGGAAGAAGATTCCGAAACATCCCCCCTTTTGATATTCGGAAGCCCCTTGATCTAATCTCATAGCCAGTATGGCAGCTTACCCCTCGCCATCGCCCTCCCTCGAGAAGGATGAGCTTGACAGCCCATCTGCCAGCTCGTCCGACGGACTCTTCACCTATACCGCCGAAGAGGAAAGAAGAGTGTACTGGAAGCTGAATGCCTCTGTACTCTCTTTGCTCTTCCTCGGCTTCTATGTCTTTCAACTGGAAAGAGGAAATATCAGCAACGCCTTGACAGATGGGTGAGTCCACGAGAGACATCAGCTTCATCATCAGCTAACGCTTAAGCTTCCTTGCTAAGATCGGTATCACCCAGGACCAGTTCAACAATGGCCAATCACTGCTCTACATCGGTATCATTTTGCTCGAGGTCCCAAGTAACTACATTCTTCAGTGGATCGGGCCAAGAGTAAGTCTGCTCTTTTAGTTCTCAGATCATGCTGACTTGTAGATATGGATCTCATTCCAGGTCCTCGCCTTTGGCCTAGTCGCCACCTTCCAAGCCTTCCAGTACGACTACTCGACTTTCCTCACCACCCGCATCCTGCTCGGCGTGGCAGAGTGTGGCTTCATCCCCGGCGCCTTATACACCCTATCCACTTTCTACAAGCGCGGCGAGCTCGCGACCGTCACTGCCGTCTTCTTCCTCGGCAACAGTCTTGCGGGCGCCACTTCGGGTCTCCTCGCCTACGGCATCCTCCCGCTCGGCACTACCCACCCTCGGTACTACGGCTGGCAATGGCTCATGCTCATCGAGGGGTCCATGGCCTGCTGCGTCGCCCTCCTTATCATCTGCTTCCTCCCCGGCTCGCCTAGCCGACCTCGGCCTCTCTTCCTCCCCATCCGCTACTTCTCTGACCGGGAAGAGCAGATCATCGCCAGGCGGGTGGTATCGGACGATGCGGCAAAGGCAGCTACGTCGAGGCGGTTGACGGTGAAGGAGGTGTTTGGGACACTGGGGAACTGGCGGATCTGGCCTCATGTCATCATGGCCATCGCCTACATTGCGCCTACTGGGGCTATGGGGACGTACGGACCCACCATCATCCGCTCTTTCAACTTTGACAGTATGTCCCCTTCCTCGTTCCGATTGGGCAATCAGCTGACTCTCAGCTCTCACCGCTAACGCTCTCTCGTCTGTCGCTGGCTGGGCAGCCCTCGTCATGACTTTCGTCTACGGCTTCGCATCCGACCGCACCCAGCTTCGCGGACCCATCATCCTCATCGGCCTCACTCTTGCGCTGGTCTTCTGGATCGGCTTCCAGCAGACGTCGACCTCGTCGGACCGTTGGCTCAAGTATGCGATGCAGGTACTCACTCAAGGCTTCGTCTCATCCTACCATGTACGTCCCGTCTCATCGTCTCATAGGGAACCTCCGCTGACGCACAGCCTCTCAATGCGACATGGCTCTCACTCAACTGCCGCACGCCTCAAGAACGGTCGATCGCCATGGCCATGAGTACGCCTTCTCCTCTGTATCTATCTATATACCGACAAGAGCTGATCTGGCAGTTATCATGGCCGCTAACGGAGGTGCTCTGGTGGGGTCTCAGCTGCTCAGAGGGGACGACTCCCCGCTCTACCCGCGCGGCTTCAAAGTCTGCGTTGGGCTCGTGGCTATTGCACTAGCTACGGGTGTTGCGCAGCACGTCCAGTACAGGCTATCAAATCGGAGGCTGGCCAGGCGAGCAGGGCTGGAAGAGGGACTGGAAGGGGTAACAGAGGAGAAGGGCTTTAGGCATACTTTGTAGTTTGGGTAACTCAGTATAGATTATAGATGACAATCTTGACGGAGGATATCGCTCGGCGGGACAGCTCGCCATCTCCAGGCTGGGATCGATGACAGTTGATTACCCGCTTTCCTTCCGCGGAAGCCCCGCGGCGAAACTCCTCATTCCTCAACCGCGCACTGACCCGCCTTCCGACTTCCGACGATCTCTCCCGCAACGTATCACATATCGACTCCCATCCGCTCTTGTACGACTACATCTTGACACGATAAAAGTCTACTGCGGAAAATAGTAGGTCGTGTGGACGCAGCTGCTCGGCTGCTCGAGTACGAGGGAAGGGAGCTGAGAGTCCGTTAGATCCCGCTGAAAAAAAGTGGGCGGTCTTTAAGAACATCGCGAAGAGAAGCAATTGACCGAAATGTCGTCCGAGGTAGGTCATGACCCTTATCCTATGTCTCGAGAATATCACTGACAAATTCAGAGGGGCAGCATATCGCTCGATCAAGTGAGTCTTTGCGCGGGCTACACTATCCATCACGATCGTCCGAGGGGGGGAAGCTGATCGTGATAGGCACGCGAGACCTCCCTCAATGCCCTTCCCTTTACAGCGCCTCCTACCACAATTGTCACCCTCCCACACGAGATCGTCACCCACATCACCACCTTCCTTCCCCTTCCCGACCTCGTCATCCTCTGCCGCACCTGCAAATTCCTCCACCCGTTCCTGACCGAGGACAGACTCTGGGAACGCCTCAACATCGCGCTCCCCAAACACCACGGCGACTATCCTCGGGAATGGCACTGGATGTACAGGAATGAGCCTAGCGCAGGGACTGTAGACATGTGGATGGCGAGACAGGCGCGGAGCGGACAAGCCGCGCGGGTTATGGAGGCAAGAGAGAGGATCAACAATACCATGGCGCGGGCGGGATGGGAGCAGTGGGGCCGAGTCAGAGAGATACATCTCGAAGTGCGGCCGGGATCGACGGTGGGGATGTCGCATCTCCTGGAATTCGTCCAGCCCAATCTGCGGAGCCTTTCGATCGAGATAGCCGACGACTTCGACCCGTCGGACCTATGGGATGGTGCCGGCCATAGCACTCTCGACGCGCTAATCCTCGACGGCCCCCTCGCCTTCATGGCACTGACGTACTTACGTTTCGGTCCGGGCTCCATACTCTACCCCTTTGTCGTTCCGCACTTGTGCGAGATCTCACCCAATCTCTCCGCCATCGACATCGACGTCACTCGCGACGCCTGGCACGGACTCGGACCTTGGGAACCGCCGGACACGCATTTGGAGGACTACCCCACGCGGATCCAGCGCATGAGGATCAAATTCGACGAGATGGACGATGAGGATTACCACCCCATGCTCTTCGGAGTAATGGAGCAGTGTCCGGATTTGCGGCAGTTCTCGCTGGTCCCACGCCTGCGAGGACTGGATAGTCCTTCACTTCTTACTCGTGGCATTGATCAAGTGCCCCTTGCTACAGAGCCTGCATCTCTCCATCCCTTTAGGCGCTTCCTAAGAGAGTTTATCCCTACGGAACCCAAATTTTGCTCTCCAGACTCTCATCATCTCATCAGACTCATGGTCAAACATCGTGAGTCCTACACAACCCCGAGGGGCTACCACTGACTCCTAGTTTACCTTCAAGCACCAGCTTCCGTACATGCGCGAGCTCTACTTTGACGCATCACTACGGGAAACACCCCACACACCTCCCCTGCCCCCTTCCGCATCCACTACCTACCCCTGGAGTACGCAAGACATGATCCCCGACTTTGTCGCTCAACTTCACGCAAATCCCCACGTCCAGTACATCCACACGTTCGCCCATCCCCACGGTCCCATTGACACCAACTATATCGATGACGTCCAAGGCATGGACAGGTCGGATACCATCACGGGCAAGATCTACTCGTGGAAACACGGGACCGAGGAGCTGGTCTACGCTCTACTCTACTTGCCCAGTGTAGAAGTCGCCTACTCGCGTCTCCCTGGTCCCGTCATCGTCAACTACGCCACCACCTTAGTCTTTACGGACAGCGGCGATCCTAACGGAGGACCTTTCAGGAAGGAGTATCTCCTGGCGGAGCAACCATCCTGGCAGCACTTCAGTGACCACCAGGGGATTGCGGTCCCTCTGTATGTGATCGAAGGGATGCGCGAGGCGGAGGGGAAAAGTCTCGAAGAATGGGAGCAGCGAGGTGTTGAGGTCGGTGATAAGGGTTGGGCGATCTTGTTGGAATGGCGGGAGGATATGACGAAGACGGATACAGAGGCTTGAGGGAAGGTCATGGCGGTACGTCGGACTTGGACTGCAGTGAGTATCTCTGGATGCTTCAAGGGGGACTTGAGCTGAAATCCCAGGCCTCCTCCCCTCTCGGCAAACCTCCACATCTCCTGGAGCATCGCACGGGACATATGTGTTCTGGGCATGGGCGGGTCAAGGCGGCATGGAGACATTGGGCCATGGGGCCGGCCAGACCTAGAAGGGCTATGCGGTCACGCATTTACAGCTGTCGAGGAGCGTATCTAGGGTGGGGCAAAGTGGGGGGATTGCTAGCTTAAATGGACCGTCATTTACGACTTTGCAACCTGAAAGCAAACCTGAAAGCTAAAGTTCTCGTCTGTGTTGCGTCTGTGCCCCTTCAAGCATACATCTCATATCTGCTCGACGGTCAAGTCACACCGTACGAGTAAGATCATCGAGAGGACAGGAGAAGGCCTGAAGACGTCTCAACAATCCGATAGCGAGTCGCAAGGAGGTCGATCGCTCGGTCAGTCCGGCAGGAAAGCAGGGAAAACATCTTCGAAGGGTTTGCGACCGGGGACGTCATGGTGACCGATTCAGTGAGCTCGCCCGTGAATTGTATGAATTGTATGAATTGTATGAATTGTATGACTATCACAGTTTGCAAAACGGCAGCTGATTGCCAAAGGGAACTGTTACTACGGCTTTGCCATTGCCATCCCGAACACTCGTGATGACCTCCCCCTCATTGGTCACTCTTCCCCGCGAGCTCGTCAGCCTCATCAGCTCCCATCTCCCCCTGTCGGACCTGATCGTACTCGGCCGGACCTGCAGATCCCTCCATCCCTTTCTCACCAAGGAACGCCTATGGGGACGCCTGGACATCTCAGTGCCCGCTCATTATGGCGAACACCCGCGAGTCTGCACTTTGGCGCCAGACGAGCTAGTGGCGGATGATGACGAGTTAGGCGGCGGTTGTTGAGCTTTGGATGGACAGCCAGGCGGTTGAGGGGAAGGCGTTACGAGATGCGGAGGCAAGGGAGAGGGTCAAGCGGCTGATGGAGCGAGCGGACCGGGCGGAATGGAAGGTGGTCAGAGAGCTGCGGCTGCAGGTGTACCCGAGCGCGGCGCTAGGGATGGCGCATCTGCTTGACTTTGTCGACTCGAACATCACTAGCTTGATCATCGAAGCTCCCGGCATGCTCAGCGACGAGGCTCCATGGGAGGCTATCGGACACCGCACGTTGGACGCGTTGGTTCTCGGCGGGCCCCTCGCTTTCTATGCGTTGACCCATCTCCGGCTCGGCCGCGGGTCCGTCCTATACCCATCCTTCTTGACACATCTATGCAACATTGCACCCCGACTTTGCACGGTCGACATCGACATCTCTTGGGACGAGTGGTCCGAACTCGGACTGTGGCACCCACCTGAGCCAGCCGTCCTCAGTCATCCGACAAACATACGACGTCTCCGCATCTGTTCGGACTACTCGGGGCTTGACGACGGGTACACTAGTGCTCTCGCCCACATATTGGAGAACAGTGACGAGCTGTGGCAGCTATCGGTGGATTATGTCTCAAGCAATGGAGATGTTCTATTTGCGCTTGTCGATGGGCTCGGCGGATTGAGGAAATTGGAGGTGTTACACCTTGATATCAGAGATGCTATTCTTGACCACTTTGGCGGAATCCAGGAGGACTTGGCTCTTGGGGTGCTCATTATCCCCTCACAATATGTGATGGATATCGTAAGTTTCTGGCGCGTCTGGCGAGTCAACTCAAAGCTGACAATCAGTTCGACTTCAGATACCACTTGCCGCATATGCGCGAGCTATACTTTGACGTATCTGCGCGCGACACTTCGAAATCATCTCCTCTTCCCACGTCATCATCCACTACCTATCCCTCTGAAACGCAAGAGATGCTCCCTGTCTTTGCCGAAAACCTCCGCCGGAACCCCCGCCTTCGCTTCGTTCACGCTTTCATCCCGACCGGGCCCGCGGACACCGATTACATCGACAACGTCCTTGACCTGGAACGGTCCGACACTATCATCGGGCACATCCACTCCTGGCGGTATGGCGAGGAGGAACTCCTATATGCCTTCCTCCACTTGAACAGTGTGGAAGCCGCACACTCTCGATACATCGTTTCCCCCCACCCTGGATGGGTCGAATCCACAAAGTACAGCGACCGATACGGATCTCTTCACGAGAAGCGCTACATTCCGCAACAAGACGCATCGTGGCAGAGGTTCTCCGACTATCGGGGAAATGTCGTTCCGCTGCAGGTGATTGAAGAGATGGCAGAGGCGGAAGGGATGAACTCGGAGGAGTGGGGCGAGCGAGGAGTAGAAGTGGGGAAAGAGAGCTGGAAGATATTGGAGGATTGGCGGGAGCACGTGGAGCAGGATGGGTACTGAGGCAAAGAGGATCCAGAGGGGGTCGCCTTTGACTCTGGATGTCTTGATGGTGAGTTCCGAGTCAATTCCATGAGCAGACGGTAGCGGGACAGCTGACTCCTAGACGTATTCTCCCTCCAATACAGCGGGACAGTAGAATTGTGAGTGTTCAGCTGCGGCATGAATGATATAGAGCTGATCTTCTAGGCCTAGTCATCTCCCGTGTTCAACATGCATACTCCTAGCTTCTGTTGCCGGTGTACTGGGGCGATACAGCGTGTTTTCGATGCGCTGTCTACGCGCGTGCAGAATCGGCGGCTACAGCGGGACACGGGGGCTCGGTTACGTCCCCACTCGAGCAGGCAGGTACGCGCGTCCCTGGGTGGATCACGTCCGAAAAGGAAGGGAGCGAGAGGCTGTGGCGTAGGGAAATAGATGGTCGAGCCACACGCACGGACCAGACTGGGGCATCGGGATATCGGCTCCGAATTCCGCCCGGCGGCCGAGGTGACCGGACTTGGCTCAAGCTTGGCTATCTCTCCCTCGCATATCAATCGCCTCTCATTCCCATCTCCTCTCTCCGGCTGGCACCTCGGTCAAGCAGCGCTTAATCACCCAACTCCCATCGTCCAATACGAGCACGAAAAGAGGGAACCACGTCAGACAGAGCGGGAACGCCTAGAACACCCGCGATGGTATCTCGAATCTTCCTTATCTCCTCTGGGATGTGCTGATCAGCAGTCTGTAACAATACTCCCACTTCTTCCCGACAAACCACTTCCCATCCTCATCACTCTCCCACCCGAGGTCGTCGCCCGAATCGGCTCATCCATCTCACGCAACGACCTGATCAATCTGGGCCGCACGTGCCGCGCCCTCGTCCCGTTCGTCCCGGAGGAGCGGCTTTGGAGAGATATCAACCTCTCTCTTCCACCTCATTACGGCAAACAGCCAATGATCAGGCCGGCGGACCGTACACTTGAGCACTTGCTCTGGGAATCCTCGAAGTTCCATGCGGAGCAATCGTCGCGCTCTGCCGAGCTCAAAGCTTTGGTGAATGCTATCTCGCGCTCAGTCTCGGCGAGACGGTTGGCGTTGGTGGAGAAATTGACGATCAAGCCGGAGGAAGGGTCGACGGTGGGGATGATGCACCTGTTGGAGCTGCTGGCGCCAACTCTACAGGTGCTGGAGATTATCGGAGGGGAAGGAGTTCACCGCTGGGGCAACCGAACCATCGCGGCCATGCTGATCGAGAGCGACATGCGATTCTCCGCCCTCACATCGCTTCGGATCGGACACAAAGCAGCCCACTATCCCGAGCTGGTCTCCTTCATGTGCATGACCATGGCGCCAAATCTTACATCGGCGGATATCGACCTTACTGGCCCCTCGGAATCCGAACCTATTCCAGCATTCTGGTCTTCGGCCAGCTTCGTCAGAGGTCTACTTTCGGCAACATCCAGCCTCGAACGTCTCCGTATCCACTGCTTCTCTCGCGGGGAGGTCGGAGAGGACGAGTGGTCATACACCCTCGCGGACCTGGTGAAGCGGAGCCCTCGTCTCACTCAGCTATCGGTCGATTACGTCGGAAGAGATTCGCCTCCTATCTGGCCGGTTCGAAAGAGTCTACCTCGATGGGTCCTACAGGTCGCGCCTTCCAATGTCACCCTCCGCCAATCCCGCCACCTATCCGGCTCACGCTCAAGCGATGCTGCCGGATTTCGCTGAGCAGCTCTACGCGTGTCCACACCTTCACATCCTGCACACCCTCCGCGAGACGTTCAATTCCGGCGATATCACCCTCTTCGACCGCTTAGACGAGCTCGAGGCGATCGGCGAGCATAACGGAGTCATCTCGTCTTGCTGCAACGGAGGGCAGGAGATTCTCCACGCTCAGATGCTTCTCAGTGCTAGTGAAGTGACGCCGGGCGTACTGCCCACGCTTCGGTACTTCGACCTCGACAACGAGCCCAGCGTATGGGATATCAAGTATACGGATCGGGTTGGCGTGGAGAAGAATCGGTTCTTCTTCGAGCAGAAGCAGGCCACGTGGCAGAGCTTCACGTTCTTCGAAGGGCTGGCGGTGCCGCTAGAAGTGCTGGAGGATATGCGAAAGGTGGAGGGGCTGGATCTGAGGGAGTGGGAGGAGAGAGGAGTCAAGCTGGGGAATAAGGCGTGGAAGTTGGTGGACGAGTGGCATGAGGCGGAGCGGGCGAGGTTGGCGGCGGTGTAGCGGCGGCGTAGATCTGGAGCAATTGCGGCGAGTCCTGGTGAGTCTCTATCCGCGAGATGAGGATTGATCTGACTGGGCAGGTTTCATGGAGACTTGACATGGCTATCAGGGAGGGTCACACGCGCTAGTCCGAGGGAGATTCGCGGGACAGCGCACAAGATCAAGGTACATCCCGCAAGCGAGGACATAGCTCTAAGTCCGAGCTAACAGATCAGGTACCGATACGCCATCAGGGCGGTGCTGGTCGAGCGGATACGAGCTGTGCTACGAGCGCAAGCAGGTGAGCGTTGACTTGAAACTTGCAAGTGGACTTGGCTAATTTCAGGAAATGACCAAGGTCACGAGCTCCAAGGGACGCTCAAAGTTAGAGGAGAGAAGGATCTTATGAGCGCTTTGACCACCTGGCAACGCGATGTAAGCTGATCGTCAGATTGGTACAGAGATTCGTTGGGTCGCGGCAAGACGGTTCCGAGGGAATCTGGGGGATGAGGTGTCTTTGGGGGCGTCATGAACAGCTGTAAGAGTTACAGGTGTACGTTTCTATTTTTTCAATGAGGCTGAGACTCTAGCTAAAGCTGACGAACAGCTGTCGCCGCAGTATGATCCGCCATAGTCCTATGTAGCTCCTTCCTCTTTCTCAATCCGTTTGAGTCTGACAGCGGCGCGCGAGCCTTGAGTGTACGGAAATACTGTAGCTGTCAGGGCCGGCCTGATCTGTATGGCAATGTATCCATACTATGTGAATGTCAGTGTCAGACTAATGCGGTGGCCACATTACATGGGGTCCGACTGTTCTCTTTCCGCTCGACTAGCTCCTCGACGTCTCCGAAGCCACCGAAACTGAACTCCACATTCCTCTAATAAAATTTCCAGATTTCTCCATGCGACCCTGCGCCTCTCGCCTCGCATCTCCTCTCTATCTCCTTACACCCTCGATATCAATTGAGATTTTGGCGCACTGATCGAGAGTCTAAGGTATCAGCGTCTAAAGTAAGTCTGCGTAGCAGCGAGAACTGATCGCTGCAGCCGGATCCCGATCAAGAAAGCATTCATCCACATCTCCCCCTCCCCTAGGCTCCCCTCAACACAACTCTCTAAAGCCCTGCCAATCTCGCACCTCATCACCCCGTTCCGCGCTACAAGCGTCCTGTCACAATGTCTAAGATGCCTGTCAGTCCTTCCAAGCTGATAGATACGCGCTGCGTACAAGGCGCGGTTGTGCGACTCAGCTAACCGTCCAGGCGCCCACTTTGCCCGCACCTGCCTCCCTCACCTCCCTCCCCGCCGAGATCCTCCTCAATATCGTCTTACAGCTCGACCTGCCCACTGCACTCTCACTCGCCTGTGCTTCCTCGGCTCTCACGTCCATCGCGGATCATCGCATCTGGCAGGTTGTCGCAGCCACCGACCGGTGGAGGGACTTTTCGGATTCGCAATATACCTCCTTTGAGGAGCGGGAAGCGCGTGTGAAGCAGGCGCATGCGAGGCTTCTGGACACGATCCTGGAACGGATAGATGGTCGCCGCAAGGGTCTCATCAAGTGCCTATCTATCCTCATCCGCACCGAAACCGACGACGCAACAATGCGGATCCTTTCTCTTGCCGCATCGACGGTCCGGCGACTAAGAATAGATGGCGGGTCATGGACGTGGAGTACCAGCTTCGACAGTCGTGTCCTGGACACCGGCCTCTCGCTCCTGCGGCTGAGCTATCTCAATCTGGGCGAAGCATGTGTGTGTAACGCAGAATTCGTTCTGTTGATGCTCAGCGCTGCGCCCAACCTCGAGGTGCTCGACATCCATCTCTCCGACACCGCCGGACACGCTGGTCCTCAATACCCAGCACTCACCGGAAGCACCAAACTTCGGAATTTACAAATCTACCATGACTGGCGATCCAAAGAGGAGGAGTCTATCACGCGCATGCGCAAAGTCATATTTGCTATCCTCAATCACAGTCCTCTGCTCGAGGTGCTGGTCATGGATATGCCAGATCTCGAGCTGCAACGGCACGCCGGTCCGAGGCCCTTGGCCATACTACCCCTCCTAGCTCGCCTGCATTACACGTCGCACACTGCGCTGTTCGGTCGCAACGTACCACTGCTGCAAACACCGGTTCTCAGCCAGATCGTCGTTGATGTAAGAGTTAACTTGAACCTGGTAAGCACCTGAAAGCATTTAACAGCTGAAGCGCGACGCTGATCGACCGCAGGCTCTGGACTTCCCTGCATGCCCAAATGTCGAAGTCCTTGGCTTTGACTGCTCCCTAGAATCTGCGGCAAACACAGTCAATGATATCCCCTTCCTCGCTCCATGTCCAGTGCAGAGCATTCCCTCGCATCTCGCGGCCCGACTCCGTGACTGCTCTCGTCTTCGGTACATCCTCATCGCCGACAACACGGCTCTCACCCGATCCGACGAGGGGTGGAATCATTTCTCCGTTTTCTCGGACGGGCAGACGCCATATACCGGATTCGTTCGGTCATTCCGCCACAATGGGAGCGAGATGCTTCACTTGCGTGTACTCTTGCGCGAATCGACAGAGATGCCATACGGCGGAGACGGTGTCCCGGTCGTCCAGTGGGTGCCGCTTATCCGGAGCGAGCCAGCTCTTCCAGGGCGCACCTGCTGGCAGGATTTCACCGACTGGGAAGGGCAAGTGGTGCCGATGGCCATATTGGGTCAGATGAGACGAAAGGAAGCGGGCAAGGCGGATTGGTATCAGCGGGGAGTTGAGGTGCCGGCGCCAACGTGGAAGATTTTGGAGGACTGGAGGGACGGGTTGCGGGTTTGAGGTGGGATTCGAGGGAAAAGTGGCGGAGCCGCTGGGGGAGTTGGACGGGCGAGAGATTCTAGCGGGTGGGGAAGGTCGGCTGTGGAGGGGAAGTGGCGGTACGGGACGGTCTGGCTAGAAGGGGATCAGGGGGACGTCTTCCAATGGCTATAATGTAGGCGTGTACTACAAGTGAGTGATCCTGATTGGCCTGGTGCAGGTGATGGTAAGAGCTGATATAGCAGGTGATGGATTTCGCATTCAAGGCGGGGTTGGCGAGACGTAACGGCACATTGCGCCGCTCGACGAGGAGGAATGGAGACGGGACGAGGGGCTCAATTTGGGGTTTTGGAGAACGTGGAGCCTGGAGAGCGGACTAGAGGCGCTCGGTCAGTCAGGAATGGGTGGGAAGTAAGACCCGCGTTAGTGAGTTGTTCGAGATTCCGGATATGGCTTTAGACGGCGGCGCTGAACGTTCAGGGTGGGTCTGGCTCGATCCGAAGTGGATGTCAAATAGATGCGCAATCACCTCAGTACTTGTAATGTCGCTCTGGCTTTACTGTCGCTTTAGTTGACTCCGTGTATTGCAGCTCTACTCTCTTATAGTCTTTACTGTATTCTGTGATCGCTGCGTCGGTTCTGCGGCTTATGACAATCAGCGCTCAGCTCCAACTCCACATTCCTCGTTGTCTCATATAGTAGCAGCAATTCCGGCAGCCACAGCTTTCTCAACTCTTCCTCATTAGCTTTCCTTCGGTATTCACACCCCAAGTCCTAGGAAGTGGTCAAACCCATCGAAGCTTCGCAACGAGGCGGGCATTGCGAGTTTGGAGACTTGTAGCTCATCAACGCGTTGTCGAACGCCCCGAGAAGCTGGGATGTCTTTGATCGATGTGCCCGTAAGCTCTCATATATTTTCGTCTCGAGCTTGTCTCGTCCAACCCTCTCTACCACTGCCATAATCAGCACTCAGCTGATACTCTTAGCGTCTCAATCTCCTCTCATCCCCTCCTAGCCTCATCACTCTTCCACGCGAACTTCTCAACCTCGTCTTCGACTTCGTCGATCGTCCTTCGGCTCTGGCGCTCGCGCGTACCGGCTCGGTCTTCGCACCCTTCTGCGACAAGGTCATCTGGCAGCGGCTTGACCTCAAACTCAACCCCAACCACGGTCATTCTCCCTCTACCTTTCCTCCTGAAATCAGCCCCCGCGTGTCTCTGTCGGACAGGGAAGAGCGTGCATGGTGGAAGGGGGAGGAGTTACACCAGGTCGCGATCAAGGCGAAGGTGGCCATGGTACATATGCGGGCGGATGAGAAGCGCTGGCGTATGGTGCAGGAGGTCTTCCTGGAACCAAGACCCGGAGCGGTGGATGGAATGCTTTACGCCTTGGAGATGGCGTCCAGCAGCCTTCGGCGGCTCGTTATCGAGCGGTCAGCTAAGACAGACTTCATAGACGACTGGAGGCCGCCCAAGCACCACCAAAGTCTCGAAATCAAATCTATTGATCGCGGCCTTTCCTTCCCCTTCCTCACGGAACTCCACATTGGACCAAATGCCATCCGCTTCGCCGAGCTCGCACTCCTGCTGGTCCAGGCATCGCCCAATCTACGGTGCCTCTTCGTCGACGTCATCTATGATGTCTATAATCTGGCGGACAACGCTCTATCGTGGAACCAATATGGCGGACCCTCCTTTCCGGTGATTGTGCCGCCTACCAGTATCTCGACTATGCGGATCCGCTTCTCCCACGGGTGGCCAGGAGATAATCCCGACCGGGATCATCCGCTCCACAAGCTGTTGCGCTGGAGCCCGAATATAGAGCGGCTGTCCGTGCACGCCAACTCTCGCACGGATGCGCAACGGAAGTCGATCGTCGAGACAGCGCATGGCTTGACTAAGCTGGAATACCTGCATTGGGAGTATGATGCCCAGGGTTTCGTTGACGACGTCAACTCCCTAAGGGACGTGGGCTTCTTACGATTACGTCTTCTCGTATTCCACGATATCCCGTGGTCGGTCATAGTAAGCTTTTATGAGGACCGCCAGGTCTGCGGACACGGACTGACACCTAGATCGAACAACTACCGGCATTCCCCATGATCGAGACTATCTACTTTTCGCCGGACGAGCACTACTACTTCGACGAGTTCGACGAGCTGGACCCGTGCGAAGCGACGAGCGCGTGGCCTATGCTTTCATTATTGGCTCGTCGGCTGCACGAGTCGCCCAGGCTTCGCACTTTCCGCTCGTCGACATACCTCGATCTTCCCCCGGATTTGGACGATTTCGTCAACCTCCATTCCGGCGGGGACAAGGAGAGACCCATCGGCGAGGTCTGGTCCTATCACCACGCCGGATCAGAGATCCTACACCTCCGGCTCATGGGCGCAGGATCAATGATGTACCGCTCTTTGGACCTCGCAAACGCCGCCGATCAAGGCTACATCTTCCCTCGTTCCCCGGAAGAAGAGCGGCAGACGAGAACGTTTGGGGATGGGGAATTGGGCTGGTGGGACTACACCGACCTGGACGCGGCAGTGGTACCTTTGAGTGTACTGGAGGAGATGAGAGTGGCGGAAGGCGCGAGCATTGTCCAATGGGAGCGAAGGGGAGTAGAGGTTGGAGAAGCGGGATGGGCGGTGTTATCGGCTTGGCAGCAAGGTTGCTAGGAAGTCGGTGGGGAGATGATACACGCGAGCAGTAGTGGGCATAATACAGGTGAGTAGCAACTCAGGCCAGATGCTCCGGCTTGCATGCGAGGGCTACCAGATGACATCTCAGCTGCTCCTTATGCTCTATCCTCGCGGAGATCTGCCCGTACATACCGGGAAACTGTGAGACTCCCTCTGCGCCTCTCTGTTGTGGACACTGACACCTATAGATTACTGGCAAAATGTATCGCCACCTTGACAGAATTGCTGGACTCCTCTCCTTATCTATGCATGGCTTCAGAGTCCAGGACTCCCAGTTGAACGTTGAACAAAGACTGTTCTAATGCTGGTCTTGAGGAATGTGGAGCCTCATGAGCTCCGAGGTTTTGCCGACCTGCTTAATGGCGGTCTCTTTGAGCTTGATCTCCTTTCGTACTTCTCCTGTGTACGGTACATCCGCGCATACCTTGGCTGCCATTGCACGTGTGCGGCTTGTCGTCATAGAGCTAGCTGACGACATAGCTGAGCGATCATTCTGAGCTTGCAAGGCAGATCTCTCCGCGGATCTTGTGTGCGCAAAATGTCAGATATCTTACCGGTATGTTTGATCGCGATCAATCACTTCATGAGTCTTCTCAGGACGCGGGAGACTCTAGGGAGATACGTCAGCAGCGATAGTCTCTAGTCAGAGCTATCTGCAACTACCTCAATTAGCCACTCGTTCTGAGACATTGCTGATCGCACAGCATCCCCTATCCTCCCTTCACACCACTCCTCGACGTACCACCGCCCTCTCCTCCCTCCCCCTCGAGATCATCACGCAGATCGCCCTCCACCTAGACGCTCCCTCTGCCGTCTCCCTATCGCGCGTCTCCCGTATCTTTCACGGTCCGACCGAGAGGCCGATCTGGCGGAATATCGACTTATCCGTCGCCGAGAGGCCTCTTCTCCAGCCCATTCCGTCACGCGATAGGGGCGCTCTGGACGTCAGATGCAGAGGGGATACCTCTAGCACATCCGAAGCCGAGCAAGATCGCTGGGTGCTGCAGCGGCAGAAGATCAAGAGCATCATGGCGCAAGGCGACGCGAGGACATGGGACCTCGTCGAAACCCTCAGGATCGCCCCTCAACCAAGAAGCTCCCACCTCTCGTTAGCCTTCCTCGATCTCGTAGGTCCAGGCCTGTGCGAGCTGGTCATAGAAGCACCGCTCGGACCGGAGTTAGATGGGGGCGACTTGACAGCTTATCACGGACCCCTTTCGGTCAAGCTGCTCGACGCCTGCTTCTTTACGCCGCATCTCGCCTATCTTCGGATCACGGAGATCTCGTCGCGCGTAACGCAACTCATCAGTACACTCCTCATGATGGCCTCCTCTCTGCTCTCACTCGATGTGGAGGTCTTGCCGCTTCCTACACAAACTACCCAAGTCGACAAGGACACTCTCCAATTACCGCCGGAGTTCATTCATGCCAAATTGCAGAGGCTCCGGATCGCCTCCCAACGCGGAATCACCTGGGGACAAACGGACAGGTACGACTCCTACACGGCTATCCATGAGATCATCCAATATCTACCTTGCATCCGGCAGCTTTCGCTGACATGCGAATCAGAGCGCTGCTATCCAAAAGACGACGAGTACTGCGACGTGTTCGCGTACCTCATGGCGAAGGATGAGGATCCTCCGCGCGAGATGCTGCGGGACTTGTACTGGGGCCATCACCCATGTGCTTTCGGCAAATCGTTGGATGTCAGCAGATCGGAAGGGCCGAGAGGAGGAGAGCTGTTTGCCCATTTACAAAGGGTGGCCTTTGCACAAGCATCTTGGTACGATATTGTGCGTATTCCCTTCCCACTGTGATCGGGCTGACCACCAGTTTGGCTACCTGCCCATCCTCCCAAACATGCACTCCATATACCTCCCAATTGCGACCACCGCTACTTCCCTCCCATCCCTCCCCTCATCCCGTCTTTCCGGTGGCGCATCCGACAACCATCCTGTGCGACAGATGATGCCCCAATTTGCCGCTACGCTCCGCGAAAGCCCCCACCTGCGCTACATCCGGTCCAGCACCGGCGTCAAGCACGACGACACCGATTTCTTCGACCGGCTAGACAGGCTCGCCCTGGCGGGCGACAACGATATCATCGGAGTCGTATCCTCCATTCGCTACGGGGAACAAGAGGTGCTTCATGCCGAGCTACTCCTACCCTTTGCGCAGATCGAAGCGCCGGCAGCAGGTCCGGTGTTTACCAAGACTACCGCGGCGATCCACTACATCTCCGAGGACGGCACGGAGCGCGCAGCCTATTTCGAGGCTCTGCCGCAGCCTGCTGAAAGTCAATATAGCGACTTCGAAGGCGAGGCGGTCCCAGTCGAGGTCATTGCTGAGATTTATCGGGTGGAGGGGCTGGAGTGGCCACGTGATTCTGGCAGGGGGGTTGAGGTCGGAGAGGCGGCCTGGGAGGTCCTACTGGACTGGCAGCTGCTCCAGGACTTGCAGAAAGCGACGGCGTGGACGGAGAGGAGGCAGGGCGACGGTGTGAAGACTTAGGGGATGTGTGTGAAGTGAGTTTGTCTGGCTGGTGGTGCTTCAGACGCCTCGATCTCAGGCTGACGCAGCAGGTGGATCTCTCAAATTGTGCAGACCTCTTCTCGAGCTGGCCTTCTGCACTTGCTGGGCTATATCTTTGCTGCCATGGCGCTGTACAGGCTGGCGGGATGTAGGCCGAGCGGTAGACATGCGCACGGACCCCATCCTCCTCCCCACCCTGCAGTGGATCACTTTTAGCTATCTTGGATGTATCAAGTCTACTTCTACCGTATACCTTGGCTGCTCTAGCTACTCCTCAACACAGCGCTTGAGGGAAGATTCTGAATAATAGCTCCGATTGAGGCACAAGCTAGTCTCGCTGCGGGACAGCCCATCCCACCTAAATTGAGAGACGAGGAGACCCACATTTGCTGCACGGTACGTTCCCATTTTGGTTCAGGTCCAGCGCTGCATATGGGCTCAGCAATCTAGCCTGAAGAGCTCGTAATGTAGCTTCCGATTAATCAACCTCCTATGGCCAATCTCACATCCTTACCACAGGAGACAATCAGCCAGATTGCCCTTTGTCTCGATCGCCATTCCGGCCTCTCCCTCGCTCTCACCTGTCGAGCTTTCGCCGGACCGGCGGAGGCGCGGCTCTGGCAGACCCTCGAACTATCGCTCAGCCCGTACTATGGCGTCTCTCCGCCTATCCAGCCGCATGAAGGAGCCTTTCCCTTGGCCGAGCGCGGGGGAGCCTTTCTACTCCGTCATCGCCCTTACACAGCGCTTGAGGCGTGGGCATGGAATCAGGTGGAAACGGCGGAAGAGGCGTATCGGACGGCGCTGCCAGGAATTATTGATAGGATCATCCGGATGGCAGACGGGAGGCGATGGGCACTGGTCCGCGAGATTACAGCGGCGCCTCGCGTGGGAGCCATCGCCGGCATCGTTCGAGTCCTGCGCAATGCCGCTCCCCGTCTAGCGGAACTGCACCTCGACGAGCCAACCTCCCTGGATGCCCTGGCCCCCATTTTCCCAGCGGACATTGACACGCTAGACTACGCCCTGATCAGGGCGGATCTACACTTCCCCTTCCTCACCTACCTCCGACTTGGACACGATTCCGTTCGGTTCTCCGACCTCATCCTCCTATTCCTGCACGCGGCGCCCAATCTTACGGATCGCGACTTCGATACCTGGGGTCTGTGGGATCTCCCTGCGGACGCTGAGACGCAAATGCCGCAGCTGCAAGGCGAGACCAAGCTGCGGAGATTGAAGATGGAATTTGCGGATCGGGGCCGGCAGGAGGAGACGGACGAGTCATCGCCGGTCCTTGAGATGCTTCGCCGGAGTCCTCTCGTGGAGCAGCTCTCGGAAGGCTATATGGATCAGAACGTGGTTGTCTATGACGGCCTGGTGAAGACCGCTTGGACCATGCGCGGTCTGAGAGATTATCACTGGCGTTGGGAACCCTCGGACTTTATGGACAGTGTAGTATACACGATGGGCGAGTTGGAGACGCCAGGATTCACTGGTCTCAAACGGCTAGTCTATAGTCATGCGTCCTTTGACTACATGGTACGCATATTCCTTGTCTGCTGTACTTGTACTGACACATAGTACAAGTCCAGCAGACAAGGAATATGCGTACCATGTAGTCAAAGGACGCATGACTATAGACTAGCCGTTTGAGACCAGTGAATCCTGGCGTCTCCAACTCGCCCATCGTGTATACTACACTGTCCATAAAGTCCGAGGGTTCCCAACGCCAGTGATAATCTCTCAGACCGCGCATGGTCCAAGCGGTCTTCACCAGGCCGTCATAGACAACCACGTTCTGATCCATATAGCCTTCCGAGAGCTGCTCCACGAGAGGACTCCGGCGAAGCATCTCAAGGACCGGCGATGACTCGTCCGTCTCCTCCTGCCGGCCCCGATCCGCAAATTCCATCTTCAATCTCCGCAGCTTGGTCTCGCCTTGCAGCTGCGGCATTTGCGTCTCAGCGTCCGCAGGGAGATCCCACAGACCCCAGGTATCGAAGTCGCGATCCGTAAGATTGGGCGCCGCGTGCAGGAATAGGAGGATGAGGTCGGAGAACCGAACGGAATCGTGTCCAAGTCGGAGGTAGGTGAGGAAGGGGAAGTGTAGATCCGCCCTGATCAGGGCGTAGTCTAGCGTGTCAATGTCCGCTGGGAAAATGGGGGCCAGGGCATCCAGGGAGGTTGGCTCGTCGAGGTGCAGTTCCGCTAGACGGGGAGCGGCATTGCGCAGGACTCGAACGATGCCGGCGATGGCTCCCACGCGAGGCGCCGCTGTAATCTCGCGGACCAGTGCCCATCGCCTCCCGTCTGCCATCCGGATGATCCTATCAATAATTCCTGGCAGCGCCGTCCGATACGCCTCTTCCGCCGTTTCCACCTGATTCCATGCCCACGCCTCAAGCGCTGTGTAAGGGCGATGACGGAGTAGAAAGGCTCCCCCGCGCTCGGCCAAGGGAAAGGCTCCTTCATGCGGCTGGATAGGCGGAGAGACGCCATAGTACGGGCTGAGCGATAGTTCGAGGGTCTGCCAGAGCCGCGCCTCCGCCGGTCCGGCGAAAGCTCGACAGGTGAGAGCGAGGGAGAGGCCGGAATGGCGATCGAGACAAAGGGCAATCTGGCTGATTGTCTCCTGTGGTAAGGATGTGAGATTGGCCATAGGAGGTTGATTAATCGGAAGCTACATTACGAGCTCTTCAGGCTAGATTGCTGAGCCCATATGCAGCGCTGGACCTGAACCAAAATGGGAACGTACCGTGCAGCAAATGTGGGTCTCCTCGTCTCTCAATTTAGGTGGGATGGGCTGTCCCGCAGCGAGACTAGCTTGTGCCTCAATCGGAGCTATTATTCAGAATCTTCCCTCAAGCGCTGTGTTGAGGAGTAGCTAGAGCAGCCAAGGTATACGGTAGAAGTAGACTTGATACATCCAAGATAGCTAAAAGTGATCCACTGCAGGGTGGGGAGGAGGATGGGGTCCGTGCGCATGTCTACCGCTCGGCCTACATCCCGCCAGCCTGTACAGCGCCATGGCAGCAAAGATATAGCCCAGCAAGTGCAGAAGGCCAGCTCGAGAAGAGGTCTGCACAATTTGAGAGATCCACCTGCTGCGTCAGCCTGAGATCGAGGCGTCTGAAGCACCACCAGCCAGACAAACTCACTTCACACACATCCCCTAAGTCTTCACACCGTCGCCCTGCCTCCTCTCCGTCCACGCCGTCGCTTTCTGCAAGTCCTGGAGCAGCTGCCAGTCCAGTAGGACCTCCCAGGCCGCCTCTCCGACCTCAACCCCCCTGCCAGAATCACGTGGCCACTCCAGCCCCTCCACCCGATAAATCTCAGCAATGACCTCGACTGGGACCGCCTCGCCTTCGAAGTCGCTATATTGACTTTCAGCAGGCTGCGGCAGAGCCTCGAAATAGGCTGCGCGCTCCGTGCCGTCCTCGGAGATGTAGTGGATCGCCGCGGTAGTCTTGGTAAACACCGGACCTGCTGCCGGCGCTTCGATCTGCGCAAAGGGTAGGAGTAGCTCGGCATGAAGCACCTCTTGTTCCCCGTAGCGAATGGAGGATACGACTCCGATGATATCGTTGTCGCCCGCCAGGGCGAGCCTGTCTAGCCGGTCGAAGAAATCGGTGTCGTCGTGCTTGACGCCGGTGCTGGACCGGATGTAGCGCAGGTGGGGGCTTTCGCGGAGCGTAGCGGCAAATTGGGGCATCATCTGTCGCACAGGATGGTTGTCGGATGCGCCACCGGAAAGACGGGATGAGGGGAGGGATGGGAGGGAAGTAGCGGTGGTCGCAATTGGGAGGTATATGGAGTGCATGTTTGGGAGGATGGGCAGGTAGCCAAACTGGTGGTCAGCCCGATCACAGTGGGAAGGGAATACGCACAATATCGTACCAAGATGCTTGTGCAAAGGCCACCCTTTGTAAATGGGCAAACAGCTCTCCTCCTCTCGGCCCTTCCGATCTGCTGACATCCAACGATTTGCCGAAAGCACATGGGTGATGGCCCCAGTACAAGTCCCGCAGCATCTCGCGCGGAGGATCCTCATCCTTCGCCATGAGGTACGCGAACACGTCGCAGTACTCGTCGTCTTTTGGATAGCAGCGCTCTGATTCGCATGTCAGCGAAAGCTGCCGGATGCAAGGTAGATATTGGATGATCTCATGGATAGCCGTGTAGGAGTCGTACCTGTCCGTTTGTCCCCAGGTGATTCCGCGTTGGGAGGCGATCCGGAGCCTCTGCAATTTGGCATGAATGAACTCCGGCGGTAATTGGAGAGTGTCCTTGTCGACTTGGGTAGTTTGTGTAGGAAGCGGCAAGACCTCCACATCGAGTGAGAGCAGAGAGGAGGCCATCATGAGGAGTGTACTGATGAGTTGCGTTACGCGCGACGAGATCTCCGTGATCCGAAGATAGGCGAGATGCGGCGTAAAGAAGCAGGCGTCGAGCAGCTTGACCGAAAGGGGTCCGTGATAAGCTGTCAAGTCGCCCCCATCTAACTCCGGTCCGAGCGGTGCTTCTATGACCAGCTCGCACAGGCCTGGACCTACGAGATCGAGGAAGGCTAACGAGAGGTGGGAGCTTCTTGGTTGAGGGGCGATCCTGAGGGTTTCGACGAGGTCCCATGTCCTCGCGTCGCCTTGCGCCATGATGCTCTTGATCTTCTGCCGCTGCAGCACCCAGCGATCTTGCTCGGCTTCGGATGTGCTAGAGGTATCCCCTCTGCATCTGACGTCCAGAGCGCCCCTATCGCGTGACGGAATGGGCTGGAGAAGAGGCCTCTCGGCGACGGATAAGTCGATATTCCGCCAGATCGGCCTCTCGGTCGGACCGTGAAAGATACGGGAGACGCGCGATAGGGAGACGGCAGAGGGAGCGTCTAGGTGGAGGGCGATCTGCGTGATGATCTCGAGGGGGAGGGAGGAGAGGGCGGTGGTACGTCGAGGAGTGGTGTGAAGGGAGGATAGGGGATGCTGTGCGATCAGCAATGTCTCAGAACGAGTGGCTAATTGAGGTAGTTGCAGATAGCTCTGACTAGAGACTATCGCTGCTGACGTATCTCCCTAGAGTCTCCCGCGTCCTGAGAAGACTCATGAAGTGATTGATCGCGATCAAACATACCGGTAAGATATCTGACATTTTGCGCACACAAGATCCGCGGAGAGATCTGCCTTGCAAGCTCAGAATGATCGCTCAGCTATGTCGTCAGCTAGCTCTATGACGACAAGCCGCACACGTGCAATGGCAGCCAAGGTATGCGCGGATGTACCGTACACAGGAGAAGTACGAAAGGAGATCAAGCTCAAAGAGACCGCCATTAAGCAGGTCGGCAAAACCTCGGAGCTCATGAGGCTCCACATTCCTCAAGACCAGCATTAGAACAGTCTTTGTTCAACGTTCAACTGGGAGTCCTGGACTCTGAAGCCATGCATAGATAAGGAGAGGAGTCCAGCAATTCTGTCAAGGTGGCGATACATTTTGCCAGTAATCTATAGGTGTCAGTGTCCACAACAGAGAGGCGCAGAGGGAGTCTCACAGTTTCCCGGTATGTACGGGCAGATCTCCGCGAGGATAGAGCATAAGGAGCAGCTGAGATGTCATCTGGTAGCCCTCGCATGCAAGCCGGAGCATCTGGCCTGAGTTGCTACTCACCTGTATTATGCCCACTACTGCTCGCGTGTATCATCTCCCCACCGACTTCCTAGCAACCTTGCTGCCAAGCCGATAACACCGCCCATCCCGCTTCTCCAACCTCTACTCCCCTTCGCTCCCATTGGACAATGCTCGCGCCTTCCGCCACTCTCATCTCCTCCAGTACACTCAAAGGTACCACTGCCGCGTCCAGGTCGGTGTAGTCCCACCAGCCCAATTCCCCATCCCCAAACGTTCTCGTCTGCCGCTCTTCTTCCGGGGAACGAGGGAAGATGTAGCCTTGATCGGCGGCGTTTGCGAGGTCCAAAGAGCGGTACATCATTGATCCTGCGCCCATGAGCCGGAGGTGTAGGATCTCTGATCCGGCGTGGTGATAGGACCAGACCTCGCCGATGGGTCTCTCCTTGTCCCCGCCGGAATGGAGGTTGACGAAATCGTCCAAATCCGGGGGAAGATCGAGGTATGTCGACGAGCGGAAAGTGCGAAGCCTGGGCGACTCGTGCAGCCGACGAGCCAATAATGAAAGCATAGGCCACGCGCTCGTCGCTTCGCACGGGTCCAGCTCGTCGAACTCGTCGAAGTAGTAGTGCTCGTCCGGCGAAAAGTAGATAGTCTCGATCATGGGGAATGCCGGTAGTTGTTCGATCTAGGTGTCAGTCCGTGTCCGCAGACCTGGCGGTCCTCATAAAAGCTTACTATGACCGACCACGGGATATCGTGGAATACGAGAAGACGTAATCGTAAGAAGCCCACGTCCCTTAGGGAGTTGACGTCGTCAACGAAACCCTGGGCATCATACTCCCAATGCAGGTATTCCAGCTTAGTCAAGCCATGCGCTGTCTCGACGATCGACTTCCGTTGCGCATCCGTGCGAGAGTTGGCGTGCACGGACAGCCGCTCTATATTCGGGCTCCAGCGCAACAGCTTGTGGAGCGGATGATCCCGGTCGGGATTATCTCCTGGCCACCCGTGGGAGAAGCGGATCCGCATAGTCGAGATACTGGTAGGCGGCACAATCACCGGAAAGGAGGGTCCGCCATATTGGTTCCACGATAGAGCGTTGTCCGCCAGATTATAGACATCATAGATGACGTCGACGAAGAGGCACCGTAGATTGGGCGATGCCTGGACCAGCAGGAGTGCGAGCTCGGCGAAGCGGATGGCATTTGGTCCAATGTGGAGTTCCGTGAGGAAGGGGAAGGAAAGGCCGCGATCAATAGATTTGATTTCGAGACTTTGGTGGTGCTTGGGCGGCCTCCAGTCGTCTATGAAGTCTGTCTTAGCTGACCGCTCGATAACGAGCCGCCGAAGGCTGCTGGACGCCATCTCCAAGGCGTAAAGCATTCCATCCACCGCTCCGGGTCTTGGTTCCAGGAAGACCTCCTGCACCATACGCCAGCGCTTCTCATCCGCCCGCATATGTACCATGGCCACCTTCGCCTTGATCGCGACCTGGTGTAACTCCTCCCCCTTCCACCATGCACGCTCTTCCCTGTCCGACAGAGACACGCGGGGGCTGATTTCAGGAGGAAAGGTAGAGGGAGAATGACCGTGGTTGGGGTTGAGTTTGAGGTCAAGCCGCTGCCAGATGACCTTGTCGCAGAAGGGTGCGAAGACCGAGCCGGTACGCGCGAGCGCCAGAGCCGAAGGACGATCGACGAAGTCGAAGACGAGGTTGAGAAGTTCGCGTGGAAGAGTGATGAGGCTAGGAGGGGATGAGAGGAGATTGAGACGCTAAGAGTATCAGCTGAGTGCTGATTATGGCAGTGGTAGAGAGGGTTGGACGAGACAAGCTCGAGACGAAAATATATGAGAGCTTACGGGCACATCGATCAAAGACATCCCAGCTTCTCGGGGCGTTCGACAACGCGTTGATGAGCTACAAGTCTCCAAACTCGCAATGCCCGCCTCGTTGCGAAGCTTCGATGGGTTTGACCACTTCCTAGGACTTGGGGTGTGAATACCGAAGGAAAGCTAATGAGGAAGAGTTGAGAAAGCTGTGGCTGCCGGAATTGCTGCTACTATATGAGACAACGAGGAATGTGGAGTTGGAGCTGAGCGCTGATTGTCATAAGCCGCAGAACCGACGCAGCGATCACAGAATACAGTAAAGACTATAAGAGAGTAGAGCTGCAATACACGGAGTCAACTAAAGCGACAGTAAAGCCAGAGCGACATTACAAGTACTGAGGTGATTGCGCATCTATTTGACATCCACTTCGGATCGAGCCAGACCCACCCTGAACGTTCAGCGCCGCCGTCTAAAGCCATATCCGGAATCTCGAACAACTCACTAACGCGGGTCTTACTTCCCACCCATTCCTGACTGACCGAGCGCCTCTAGTCCGCTCTCCAGGCTCCACGTTCTCCAAAACCCCAAATTGAGCCCCTCGTCCCGTCTCCATTCCTCCTCGTCGAGCGGCGCAATGTGCCGTTACGTCTCGCCAACCCCGCCTTGAATGCGAAATCCATCACCTGCTATATCAGCTCTTACCATCACCTGCACCAGGCCAATCAGGATCACTCACTTGTAGTACACGCCTACATTATAGCCATTGGAAGACGTCCCCCTGATCCCCTTCTAGCCAGACCGTCCCGTACCGCCACTTCCCCTCCACAGCCGACCTTCCCCACCCGCTAGAATCTCTCGCCCGTCCAACTCCCCCAGCGGCTCCGCCACTTTTCCCTCGAATCCCACCTCAAACCCGCAACCCGTCCCTCCAGTCCTCCAAAATCTTCCACGTTGGCGCCGGCACCTCAACTCCCCGCTGATACCAATCCGCCTTGCCCGCTTCCTTTCGTCTCATCTGACCCAATATGGCCATCGGCACCACTTGCCCTTCCCAGTCGGTGAAATCCTGCCAGCAGGTGCGCCCTGGAAGAGCTGGCTCGCTCCGGATAAGCGGCACCCACTGGACGACCGGGACACCGTCTCCGCCGTATGGCATCTCTGTCGATTCGCGCAAGAGTACACGCAAGTGAAGCATCTCGCTCCCATTGTGGCGGAATGACCGAACGAATCCGGTATATGGCGTCTGCCCGTCCGAGAAAACGGAGAAATGATTCCACCCCTCGTCGGATCGGGTGAGAGCCGTGTTGTCGGCGATGAGGATGTACCGAAGACGAGAGCAGTCACGGAGTCGGGCCGCGAGATGCGAGGGAATGCTCTGCACTGGACATGGAGCGAGGAAGGGGATATCATTGACTGTGTTTGCCGCAGATTCTAGGGAGCAGTCAAAGCCAAGGACTTCGACATTTGGGCATGCAGGGAAGTCCAGAGCCTGCGGTCGATCAGCGTCGCGCTTCAGCTGTTAAATGCTTTCAGGTGCTTACCAGGTTCAAGTTAACTCTTACATCAACGACGATCTGGCTGAGAACCGGTGTTTGCAGCAGTGGTACGTTGCGACCGAACAGCGCAGTGTGCGACGTGTAATGCAGGCGAGCTAGGAGGGGTAGTATGGCCAAGGGCCTCGGACCGGCGTGCCGTTGCAGCTCGAGATCTGGCATATCCATGACCAGCACCTCGAGCAGAGGACTGTGATTGAGGATAGCAAATATGACTTTGCGCATGCGCGTGATAGACTCCTCCTCTTTGGATCGCCAGTCATGGTAGATTTGTAAATTCCGAAGTTTGGTGCTTCCGGTGAGTGCTGGGTATTGAGGACCAGCGTGTCCGGCGGTGTCGGAGAGATGGATGTCGAGCACCTCGAGGTTGGGCGCAGCGCTGAGCATCAACAGAACGAATTCTGCGTTACACACACATGCTTCGCCCAGATTGAGATAGCTCAGCCGCAGGAGCGAGAGGCCGGTGTCCAGGACACGACTGTCGAAGCTGGTACTCCACGTCCATGACCCGCCATCTATTCTTAGTCGCCGGACCGTCGATGCGGCAAGAGAAAGGATCCGCATTGTTGCGTCGTCGGTTTCGGTGCGGATGAGGATAGATAGGCACTTGATGAGACCCTTGCGGCGACCATCTATCCGTTCCAGGATCGTGTCCAGAAGCCTCGCATGCGCCTGCTTCACACGCGCTTCCCGCTCCTCAAAGGAGGTATATTGCGAATCCGAAAAGTCCCTCCACCGGTCGGTGGCTGCGACAACCTGCCAGATGCGATGATCCGCGATGGACGTGAGAGCCGAGGAAGCACAGGCGAGTGAGAGTGCAGTGGGCAGGTCGAGCTGTAAGACGATATTGAGGAGGATCTCGGCGGGGAGGGAGGTGAGGGAGGCAGGTGCGGGCAAAGTGGGCGCCTGGACGGTTAGCTGAGTCGCACAACCGCGCCTTGTACGCAGCGCGTATCTATCAGCTTGGAAGGACTGACAGGCATCTTAGACATTGTGACAGGACGCTTGTAGCGCGGAACGGGGTGATGAGGTGCGAGATTGGCAGGGCTTTAGAGAGTTGTGTTGAGGGGAGCCTAGGGGAGGGGGAGATGTGGATGAATGCTTTCTTGATCGGGATCCGGCTGCAGCGATCAGTTCTCGCTGCTACGCAGACTTACTTTAGACGCTGATACCTTAGACTCTCGATCAGTGCGCCAAAATCTCAATTGATATCGAGGGTGTAAGGAGATAGAGAGGAGATGCGAGGCGAGAGGCGCAGGGTCGCATGGAGAAATCTGGAAATTTTATTAGAGGAATGTGGAGTTCAGTTTCGGTGGCTTCGGAGACGTCGAGGAGCTAGTCGAGCGGAAAGAGAACAGTCGGACCCCATGTAATGTGGCCACCGCATTAGTCTGACACTGACATTCACATAGTATGGATACATTGCCATACAGATCAGGCCGGCCCTGACAGCTACAGTATTTCCGTACACTCAAGGCTCGCGCGCCGCTGTCAGACTCAAACGGATTGAGAAAGAGGAAGGAGCTACATAGGACTATGGCGGATCATACTGCGGCGACAGCTGTTCGTCAGCTTTAGCTAGAGTCTCAGCCTCATTGAAAAAATAGAAACGTACACCTGTAACTCTTACAGCTGTTCATGACGCCCCCAAAGACACCTCATCCCCCAGATTCCCTCGGAACCGTCTTGCCGCGACCCAACGAATCTCTGTACCAATCTGACGATCAGCTTACATCGCGTTGCCAGGTGGTCAAAGCGCTCATAAGATCCTTCTCTCCTCTAACTTTGAGCGTCCCTTGGAGCTCGTGACCTTGGTCATTTCCTGAAATTAGCCAAGTCCACTTGCAAGTTTCAAGTCAACGCTCACCTGCTTGCGCTCGTAGCACAGCTCGTATCCGCTCGACCAGCACCGCCCTGATGGCGTATCGGTACCTGATCTGTTAGCTCGGACTTAGAGCTATGTCCTCGCTTGCGGGATGTACCTTGATCTTGTGCGCTGTCCCGCGAATCTCCCTCGGACTAGCGCGTGTGACCCTCCCTGATAGCCATGTCAAGTCTCCATGAAACCTGCCCAGTCAGATCAATCCTCATCTCGCGGATAGAGACTCACCAGGACTCGCCGCAATTGCTCCAGATCTACGCCGCCGCTACACCGCCGCCAACCTCGCCCGCTCCGCCTCATGCCACTCGTCCACCAACTTCCACGCCTTATTCCCCAGCTTGACTCCTCTCTCCTCCCACTCCCTCAGATCCAGCCCCTCCACCTTTCGCATATCCTCCAGCACTTCTAGCGGCACCGCCAGCCCTTCGAAGAACGTGAAGCTCTGCCACGTGGCCTGCTTCTGCTCGAAGAAGAACCGATTCTTCTCCACGCCAACCCGATCCGTATACTTGATATCCCATACGCTGGGCTCGTTGTCGAGGTCGAAGTACCGAAGCGTGGGCAGTACGCCCGGCGTCACTTCACTAGCACTGAGAAGCATCTGAGCGTGGAGAATCTCCTGCCCTCCGTTGCAGCAAGACGAGATGACTCCGTTATGCTCGCCGATCGCCTCGAGCTCGTCTAAGCGGTCGAAGAGGGTGATATCGCCGGAATTGAACGTCTCGCGGAGGGTGTGCAGGATGTGAAGGTGTGGACACGCGTAGAGCTGCTCAGCGAAATCCGGCAGCATCGCTTGAGCGTGAGCCGGATAGGTGGCGGGATTGGCGGAGGGTGACATTGGAAGGCGCGACCTGTAGGACCCATCGAGGTAGACTCTTTCGAACCGGCCAGATAGGAGGCGAATCTCTTCCGACGTAATCGACCGATAGCTGAGTGAGACGAGGGCTCCGCTTCACCAGGTCCGCGAGGGTGTATGACCACTCGTCCTCTCCGACCTCCCCGCGAGAGAAGCAGTGGATACGGAGACGTTCGAGGCTGGATGTTGCCGAAAGTAGACCTCTGACGAAGCTGGCCGAAGACCAGAATGCTGGAATAGGTTCGGAT